>NC_133623.1:87120852-87368352 GCF_048593235.1 Sminthopsis crassicaudata
AGGGCAGCAGTGGAAAGGGGCCTTTGTTCCTGTTCCCGCCAAATTGCGGAAGTTGCGTGGGGGGGCAGGCTAAAGGCTGCTCTCACAAGATGCTAATTGACTGAATATTTGTTTCTTTGAAATACAATGATATTTTTGTTAAAGAATATGATCAGAAATGTGGTTCATAGTTTGAAAGGGGGTTATTTCAAAAAGTTTAAGTGTGATATTTTTAAGAATTTTTCGGGTTCTTTTATGTGAAAATAGGAAGTTTTAATTAGCTGTATTGATGCCAGTTATTTAAAGGGACTCCAAGTATAATAGTTTTTGCCTTTGTCTTTTTGAAAATGTTTTTGTTATGGCAATATGTAGTTTGGGATTTTTCTGAGTATTTGGGTATTTTATAAGCAAAATGACTGGTATAATGCTCAATTTATGAAACATCTACTTGGGTATGTAAGAATTGTGTGAACACTCTGGGAGAGATTTCTTACTGTTAAAAGTCTTACAATGTGTAGATGACCCTCTTGTGGCAGGGAGGAAAAAGAGTGACCTTGTCCAAGTCACTATCTGTTAAAATTATTTAGGAGCACAGGGATTAAGAGTTTCCCAAGACAAATGGCAATTTCTGAAGTGTGAGGAAAAATATTTAGGCCATTTTATAAGCTTAGGGAAAAAGAAATTAGACCCTGAGCGGGTGGAGGGGATTCTTCAAATTACTAAGCCTAGGACGAAAAAGAGTCTCCAGAGATTTCTAGGATTGGTGGGGTATTGTAGAACCTGGATTGATGAATGTGCATTATATACTCATTTGTTGGAAGAGAAACCTGATATAGTGCAATGGGATTCAAAAGGGGAACAAAGTTTTGCAATGTCAGCCCCGTATTACTTTTGCCATCGTTAGAAAAAGGCTTTTCATTTATATGTCAATACAGTAAGTGAGGTGGCTTTAGGAGTATTGGCACAATTAAGGCAGGGCAGCCACAGCACTTTTGGTAGAAGAAAATCGGAAATTAACGTTTGGGGTAGTTTAATAGTGAGTGTCCTGCACCAGGTTCGACCTATTCTGAATCAAAGGGCCGGGAGGTGGCTAACTGATTCAAGGATTTTAAAATATGAAGCAATATTATAGGAAAGAGATGACTTGGCACTCTCACCAGACCATAACTTTAATCCAGCCATGTTCTTATCTGCTTCCCCTGGGGAACATGTGTCCCTTGAACATGATTGTCCAAATGTGATCGATTACCAAACTACGATTATGGGCATTTGTAGGAGGTCCCTTTGTTGAAAAGCATTGAATGGTTCACGAATAGTTAAAGGGAAAAGGAAAAATGGATATGCTCTTGTTAATGGGGAAGATTTGACTCTGGTTCAAGCTGGAACCTTGCCAAAGGAGTGGTCAGCTCAAAATTTGTGAATTATATGCATTAAATCAAGTCCTAAAATTGCCTGAAGAATGGAACCATTTATACGGATTCAAAATATGCTTGGGGAATTATTCATATATTTGGGAAATATGGGAAGAAAGGGGAATGGTAAACAGTAAAGGAAAGGGATTGACACACTGAAATTCTGACTAATCTTATGTTGCCTAAGAATGTTGCAGTGATTCATGTGCAGGGGCACAAAGAGGAGATTCATTTAAGATGAGGAGAAACTGCTTTGCAGATGAGGAGGCAAAACGGGCTGGAGGAGAGGAATCTGTAAGTACAGAGGAGATGATGGTGCTAATTCTGGCATTTCTGCCTCCAATGCCTCCACCTTCCCTTACCCCAGAAGAGAAGCAGGAAACCCAAAGCCTTGGCACTCAGAAGGATAAGGAGGGCACTGGCTCCTCCCTGACGGCAGAGAGGTACTGACCACAGCAGGCATGAGACATGTACCCCAACATTTACATCAGGGCAGTCTTTGGGGTGTCCACGGCCTGTGTGATGTGGTGCTAAGTTGGTGGCACTGGCTTGTACACAACAGCAGGCAACTGGTCAGCGGGTGTCCTGTTTGTCAGAGGATGAATAGGGCGGCCCAACGACAAGTGCAAAGAGGAGGAAGGCCCCCTGGGATCAGGCCCTTCCAAAGCATACAGGTGGGCTTTACCGAGCTGCCATCAGTGGGGTGTCTCAAATATGTGCTGGTCACAGTGGACTATCTGACCTTATGGGTGGAGGCCTTTCCCCTTGCCTGGACAACTGCCTCAGCAGCTGTAAAAGTATCCTTGAGCATATCATTCCAGGGAATGGGATGGTGGACCAAGGCACCCGTTTCATGGCTAAGATCCTCCAATCTGTGGCCCAAGCTCTACAAATATCATGGGACGTATATACCCCATGGCATCTGCCTTCATCCGGCAAAGTGGAAAGGATGCATAAGGAAATTAAACAGCAACTGACTAAGTTGGCTGAGACACAATTGCCCTGGACCAAGTGCCTTCCCCTTGCCTTATTAAGAATTAGAACAAAACCCCGAAGGGATGTGGGATTGTCACCTTATGAATTATTGTATGGTCACCCTTATCTAAAAGGGATTCAAAATTCCTCCTTGGATCCAATGTTTGAGACCAAGGATTTGTTTTTAGGAAAATATGTCATGTCTTTATTGTAACATCTGAAAACTTTACACCTAAAAGGGCTTATTGCTCGGACTCCTCCCTTAGGATTCACAGTGCACAAGTTCTAGCTTGGAGACTGGGCCCTGGTTCAGATATAGAAGGAGGACAAGCTGACCCTGAGCTGGAAAGGACCGTTCCGGATCCTGTTGACTTCAGATACGGCAATACATACGCACCAAAGAGAAAGGTTGGACACATCACACTCGAGTCAAAGGTCCCGTGGATGCGCCAAAGAAGTGGGCAGTAGAGACTGATTCAGGAACATTGGAAGTGCGGCTGAAATTACAGGAAACTTAGCAAAGACTGATGAATTGTGCATGTCAAATCTTTTTGACTTGTCTCCTTTGGGAAACGGTCTTGGGACTTTTCTCGTTTGTACTAGATATTACAATTTGTTGAACTGTATCATTAGGAATTAGGGGAATTATATACTAGTGGGGAGAATGGGGTGTGAACCAAACCCAAAGGGTTGGAGACTGTGCCGTGTATATGCATGCATGATTTTATGTGGGTACACCCTTTGTGCTGGCACCTCGGGACAGTGGGGTATGAAAATACCTTCAAACCCTGATCCAAACAACAGCCACTAGCTTTAAATTGACTGACTGCTGGATATGTGGGGGACCTGATCAACTTACACAGTGGCCCTGGGTTCCTGTCCCCCCGTCTCTGGCCTGGAGCTCGAGCAGCAGGTCCGTAATACACAATGGAACAGGTTTCTAGTCAGCAGAAGAAAAGCATCCCTGGACCCCGACCAGTGCGGTTTTAGGGAGATATTGCCCACATCAGACTGGCACAGGGCCATGGATGGGAGAAAGTGAATGCACATGGACATTTGCTCGCAGGTCAGAGAAGGGAGCTATCGTAGACTACAGTAGGATTGTGAATAGATGGAATCCAACCAGCATAACTGGTTATGATGGATCAGTGATTCACTGTATCCAACGTTCTCATAGTAGTGAGGGGTGTGCGAGGAAAATGGCACCTGCCTGTTTAATCCCTGATCGAGAGGGACCCCAGATGTGGACATGTTTAACCTTGAATAGCATAGCACCAGGTTCCCCTTACACTGCAGTGGCATGGAAGTGGGAGAATAGAGAAGGCACTGTCAGGAAAATGTTTAATAATTTCTGGAGCTTCAGGATCCAACTGGGGAAAACGGTTGCACCTGCCAATGGGTGGTTGAAAGTCATCTTTGGAGATGTGATTCTAATACGGGAGGAGGACCCTTAGGTCCCTGGGATGTGAGGTATTTTCCACCTTCAAGTGGACCCTTTATACTTTGGTATGAAGATAATCCTGCCCTGAAGGGGCATCATTGGATCTGTGGTCAGACAGCTTATACCCATTTACCCAAAAATGGGGCTGGGGTTTGTTATATAGGTGTAATTAGACCTAAATTTTTCTTTCTCTCATCAAGCGTTGGCAGGTAATTGGGGATACGGTTATACAAAGATTTGGAAAGGGAAACACGAAGTGTGGGCCGCTCCCTAACCAGCATTGATTCTTCTTTGACCCAGACAAATGATGCCAATGGGTGGGGAGATGCCTGGCCTCCAGAGAGAAGTATAAAAGAACACAGACTGGCAACCTGGGCCCAGGATGGTAGTTGGGGGTATCGAACACTGATATATGTGTTAAATCGGTTGATTAGGCTACAGGCAGTCCTTGAGGTAATAACTAACCAAACTGCTCAGGCCCTTGATCTAGTAGTCGATCAGGCCACCCACACAAGGGAAGCTGTTTGATAGCATGGATTAGTTTTAGATTATGTGTTAGCAGAGGAAGGAGGGGTCTGTGGGAGATTAAAGTTGTCTACTTGTTGCATGCAAGTCGATGACAAGGGACAAGTGGTAAAAGAAATTACGAAAGGCATTCGCAGGATAGTTCATGTGCCTGTCCAGGTGTGGAAATCCCCTTTTTCTAATAGCTGGTGTCCTGGTTTGATGGTAGCTGGTGGAAACAACTTTATGGTACGGACTAATTGCTATCAGTGGTATTATATTGTTACCATTATGCTTGCCCTGTATGATTACACTAATAACCAAAATAGTCCAACGATCCCTTTCAAAATTATTGCATGCAGAGGATGCTGTTAAAATGATGATTCTCCAGAAAAGAGGCTGGAGGGTGTTGGAAGGGGATAATTCTGATAGTGAACTTGATAATCAATGTGTAAGCTTGTTGACTGGTTTTGAGCAAGGTGTAAGTTCTTCATAGAGCATGTGATGAAAATCACTTACATATTAGGAGTGGGGAGCTTGTGGAGTAAGACATGGCGACGAACTTACAGATTAAGCACATAGTGATCAGAGCCTGCTAGCTAAGGTAAACCAGACCTAGAGGCCCCACTCACGTGAAGCCCGAGGCTGCATTCCATTGCCCAAATATGACCAGTCCCACCCTTTGAAGGGTGGGATTTTGGAGGTTCTCCCTCTGAAATGTATAAAAGCTGTGAACATGTTCAAGGGAGGGGCTCTCTCCTGCTGGGAATCTGGCTCACAGACCAGGAAGGGGTCGGCTTCTCGAGATTCTAATCAATAATTCTGCTTTTCTACGAGTGATCTCAGAGTAGTCATTTTTGGAGAGGATTTTCTATCCCTCACATGACGAACCATTGTGGATATAAATATCACTTTTTGACCTTCTTTAAACATCAGTGGGCTGGTTACTGGAGCACACACATTAAAGGGTGTAGTGTTTGAAATCTATGTAGTTTGGCAAGACAGACTAGAAATCATAGGAGCTCCAGATAACCACTAAGGCATAATGGGGCATCCACGAATATCAATGGAAGCTCCTACCACATACAATGTTCACAACTAATGCTCTGCATTCCCATTTTTAAATCTTAAGGAAGTATTGCTTCAGTGTGTCTAAGCACTGACATTTAACATTTTCTCCTGTATTTCACAGTTACCACCATCATCCCCATTCTTATTTCTAGTAGCCACCATCATGGAATCAGACAGGTAAGGATAATTTGAAAACTCACATGTGCAAACAATGCAGATTCAAATTCAGATAACAAACACGTGGCTTGAAATGGCTCCAAGGCTCATTCCTGACTCTATGCAAACGAGTTTGGGGGAACGTTTTTTGTTTTGTTTTGTTTTGAAAGTATAGAGTAGAATCTATTTGAAAAGTCAGTTCACAAATATACATTTATTTTGTGGCGAGATCATTCATAACATATTAATTGAAAAAACATCTAAGGTGTACATAACACTCTAAAGTTTGCAAAGAGATTCAGACCGAGTATTTCACTTACTTGTCCCAGTGACCCCGCAAGGGCTGAGAGAGATGAAATGACTTGCCCACCATCACAGAGCTAAGAAGTGTGCTGGAGACTCACAATCCCCCACGGACCCTGCCCACCTCAGGGAGCTTGCATTCTATTCCCAGAAGGAACCTAGTCAAAAAACTGCCCTTTTTGCTCAGGCTTTGCCTGTGGCTGTTTTCACACTGTTAGTTTTCCTACTGTTATCTTCTTCTGAGTTGACTGTCCCAGCCTTCCCTGATGGCATAGTAAGAGTCTATGGTCAGCATCTTCTTGGTGGCTCCTTTTGCTGTCCTATTTCTCGACTTTCACTGGATGTTAAATTGGGCTTTGCTCGCCCTGGGAGGGGGGCTCTGTCCCAAACTTGAGGCCTGTCTGTGCTGCCGTTTTCAGAGCTGATCCTCATGGCCTTGGAGCTGTGACCAGTGAAAGGTGAGGCAGGACTGCAGGTGAGCGTGAGGATCCCCAAAGAGCACCAGGCCCCGCACTCAGTGTCAGCCGAGGGGCTCCCTAGGATCTTTCAGATTATGGGCCGAGCGCTTTCAAAGCTGCTGCCAGGGCCATCGGCCACCTCCAAAGCCCACGGCTGGCGGGCCGCCACTGCAAGTTCTTTCCGGCTGGAGAACACGCCTCAACTTGAACTTCTGTGGGCTGTGATCCCCGTGGGAATTCTGGATGGAGAAAGTGTCAGGCCTGGAGTCGGGAAGCTTGAGTTCAAATATCATTTCGGACACAAACTAGCCAATGGGCAAGTCGCTTCACCGCTCTCTACCCGACTTTCCTCGTGGGCAAGATACCAGGTTAAACGCTCCTCACTACTTTAGCAAGGATCAAATGGCTCTTCTGCCCAGTGCGGTAGCACCTGGTACATTAATGACTATATTCGTAGCTAATAGTACTCCATTCATGTGGATACATAGGGGAAAGGGTTACAGAAGGGGCCCTTCAGGATTGTCCACCGCTAAACAGGTGTGAGCCAGCTGAATCCTGGAAAGAAGGATGATAGGACAAGACGTGAGAGCGGTATCAAAAGAAAGGAGAGGAGAAAAGAAAGGAGGGGAGGTGTAGAGGCTGACTGGGAGGAGAAGGGAGCTTATAACGGGCTTTTCCTAGCAGCCGGGACTTCATATTCATCCAAAAAGTGAGTCAGCCACTAGTATTTGTGAACAGGGGGCTGGAGGGGGAATGTTGACAGGGGCAGCACTTCCCTTTGGGGGAAAAACACTTTGGTGATTCTTTTCCCTTCTTCTTCCTGCCCTTGGTCTTCTTCTTGTTGCTCTTCTTGTTCTTCTTCTCTTCTTCAAACAGTTGCCTAAGAGAGATTGCCGGGAATGAGCACCCTCAAGCTGCCCAGCTTAGCCTGCCCCCTGCCCCCTGCCCCGCACCCAGCAGAGACTCACATGGCTTCAGCAGCCTCCGCACTGCCCAGGAAGGTGTCCACACCTCTGGCAGCTGCGGCTTCAGCCCCTCCCTTGGCTCGGCTCAGCGTGTCCAGCTGGGCCTGGATGCTGCCAGGCTTCTCCTCAGTTCGCTTTTCTGGTCACAGGAGTACAAAGGACATTAAAGTCGCTCTCCTCGGGGATTTCCTCGTCCCTGTCCGGCCGCCCTTCCCGAGGACTGTGCACAGGTGGAGACTGCAGTCTTGGGCTCGGCTTCATGGGAAAGGGAGGTGATGCTTGGGGGGATCGAGAAGGCAGTGCAAGGAATGGGGAAGCTCGGTTCTTTACCAAAGGGACAATACTCACCTTTCCCTCCTCACTTGCACCCTGTCCCTCCCTCCCACACGGGGCTCCTCACCCTCCATCCGCAGCTGCTCCATGCTGCTGCTCAGTTCCTGGGCCAGTATGTCTGCCCTCTGAAAGAAGGAAGAAACGGAACCCGCTGTGGCCCGAGATCCCTCCCTCTCCAGTCCCGGCTGCACTCGGGCCTCCCGTGGGGAGTTCACCAAATGTCCATGAGAGAAGAGCCACAAGTCTTGGCTCCTAACCTACTCCTGAGCAGCGTCGCTGACGTCGCCAGCAGGTGGCCAGCTACCCGAATGCCTTGATGCCCTGAGATCACAAAGGCAGCTTTCTTTCTAAAGGCCACGGCTGCCCTCCTCCATGTTAAACACAACTCCTTCGTGCCGGGGCCCCAGGTCCTGTCCCGAAATACCCTGGCTCCACTTTACCTCCTCTCATGAGCCCTGTGACCGTTTCACTGCCCCTCTATTCAGGGACTCCCCGTATCCTACACTCCCTGTGTATATAACCATGTTTCTTGATCCCAACCGGGGGTTTCCCTCTCATGTGGAATTCCCAGAGGACCTTGTGCTTCTCCATCATTCCCTCTCCTTGCTGGCCGGACTCCATCCTAAGACAGAAGACAGCACGGGGCTGGTCAGAGGCAGCACCAGAAGCGGCTCGCCCTCCAACCCACAAGCCTCCCAGCACGGACCAGCAGGCTGGAACAAGGGCTTCCCTCTGCTTCCTTTTCTTGAGTCTTCCTTCCTGGAAGTTAGAGCTGAGCTCACTTATCCTCTTCTTGCGTTCCTCAGTCACTGCCAGCTGCCTGGAAAACGGGAGGTTGGGGGAAGAGGGAAACTCAGAGGCGAGTAAACCTGACCCTCTCAGGCAGTCCTTAAGAGCCCCTTGGGCTATCGATGTTCTGTGCAGGCAGAGGTCGGGGAAGGGGACATTTCGTTTTGCCTGGAAATCTGTGCCCCTTCCCAACCCTCGTGCTGCGCCACGCCTCATACAACAGAGGAGCGGGCCTCTGTCAGCACAATCCGTAAGGCCCTCAGGCTGCAGGATCCTGTGAGCTGGAACAGAAAACACGAGGGGCTCTGGATGCTTTTGCGTCTGTGTCCCTCAGCACGGTGCCCGCTAACGCCCCGTAAGGCCTCACATGCTTGTGGCCTTGCCGTCACACGCACAACCCAGTAAAGACCAAGGAGAGACAATTCCGGGTTAGAAACAAATTTGGGGCCACACACACATTTTAAAACTAATTTAAGGCCAGAGATTAGTTTAGCGCTGGAAATGATTTGACGGCTAAGGTTAGGATTAAAGGGAGTGCCACTGACCTGGGAGCCTCAGTGTTTTTCTCCTGGCAGTGCAGGGAAAGGGTCGTCAGAGTTTCTAGAACCAAAGAGGTCAGTAGGTGGACACAGGGCTGGAGAGGGACTTCAACGTCACACAAAGCATGCTCTCAGGTGCCCTGCCATTTCGGAGCTAGTTGACCATCCTGGAGTCCCCCCAGTCCCTTCCCTCTCAAACCACCCAATGTTCAGCAACTTTGGGCCTTTACTGGGATTGGTGCTCGTTTCCCTTCATCTTGATTTCGTCACATTATATATTCACTGCCTTCCCCGCTACAACTGTGAGCTCCTTGAGAGCCAAGATCGTCACCTTCCTTCTATTTGAATGCGCAGTCCCTGGCCCAGAAGGTGCTTACTAGCCTTTATGAAGGTTTATTTATTGATTGGGTTTGTTGCTTGGTCGATACCTTGCTTCTTGCTCAAGACTTCTTTCACTTGCGCCTCCTCCAAGCTCACTGCAAGGGACAGAAATCAGACAGTCAGCTTTACCTTTCCGTCCTCCTCCAGTCTTTGTCTGCCCGGCCTACAGCAAGCCGACGGCGTTGCTGGTTTTGCGGCCAAAAGAATTCTCCATAAGCACAGGATCTGTCGTCGTCGTCGTCATTCACGCTGCTCGGTGGAATCCCAGTGGTTTCCGGGGTCCTAGGCCTCAGAGGCCCCTCCTGCTTGACACGTAACAAATTGGGGCCCAGAAGCAGAATTTAAGTCAAACAAAGATACGTCCCTTTTTGGCTTTTCAAGCCCTTCTCCATTTGCCCCCAACCTACCTTTCTAACATTTCAGGACACACTGAGAGCCACAATCCGATCAAACTAGCCCCCCTCTGTTTCTCATCCAGGACATAGGACTTCATCTCCCTAGCCTTGCACAGGGCCAAGCCTCAGGGCTAAAATACACTCCCTCCTTCTCTGCACCTCACAGAACTCCTCTCTTTCTTCAGCACCACCATCCGTTTGAAGTCCTTCCTGACCCCCAATTGCGGCCTCCCTCAATAACCAACTCTCCTTTAACCACCACAAACTTATCCACTTTTCATTCATTTCAAATTTACTTATATATGTGTGCTTCTTGCTTTCCCCCACAGGATGTAGGCTCTTTTGGAGTCGGAATTTTTTTATTCTTTGGTGACTGGCCCATCAGAACTACAGGATGTCCTGGATGCCAGGGGAGACCATGGCCCTTTTAAGGTAAGGTTGTTTGTTTGTTTCTTTTTGTTTTCAAAAAAATATTTATTTAAAAAGAGCTTTTCATTTTCAAAATAGCTAGAGGAATAATTTTCAACATTCGCCCTTACAAAATCTTGTGTTCTAAATTTTCTCCTTCCCCACCGGCTCCTTTAGAAAGCAAGTAAGCCAATATATGTTAAACACGTACTGTTCTTCTTTACCTGTTTCCACACACATCATTCTGCACAAGAAAGGTCAGAACACAAAAGCGAAAAAAAGAAATCAAGAACAAAAACAAAAAGCAAGCAAACAGACACAAAAAGAGTGACAGTACTATGTTTGGTCCACACTCAATCCTTTCAGTCACCTCTCTGGGTGCAGATGGCTCTGTTCCTCCCCAGATCATCAGAACTGGCCTGAATCACCTCACTGTTGAAAAGAGCCACATGCATCAGAATTCATCATCGTCTAGTCTTGTTGTACAATGATGTCCTGGTCCTGCTCATTTCACTCAGCATCCATTCCTGCAAGTCTCTCCAGACCTCTCTGAAATCCTCCTGCTGGCCGTTTCTTAAGAGAACAATACTATTCCACAACATTCACATACCACAACTTATTCAGCCATTCTCCAACGGATGAACATCCACCCAGTTTTCAGTTCCTTGCCGCTACGAAAAGGGCTGCCACAAACCTTTTTGCACTTGTGGGTCGCTTTCCAGAATGGCTTGGATGAATTTACAACTCCACCAGCTAAGGTTTAATGCAACCTTTTCTCCATGGCCCCTCAAATTTTTGTCTTTTTCCTTTTGCTTAATATTCTTAACCTGATGAATGAGCAGTCATAACTCCGAGGTTCTTCATGATTTAGAGCATTTCTTTTCCCAGAACAGCACTAATGGCTTGGATTTCTTCCTCTGAAAAATGCTGCATATAGATAAGGAATAAGCTTATCTTCATCTATTTGTCAACTGGGAAATGGCTCTCTCATGAATGGACTCGGTTCCCAGGGAGACTAAGAGAAACTGCTCTCTCTCTTCTCTGGCAGCTGCTTTTCTTCTTAACTGCAAACATTTTATTCATTGAAAAGGTTTTTGATTTTAATTTAAGCAAGATGATTAATTTTACCATCTCTGAAGCTCTTTTTCTCCACTTTGCCTATGGGGTCTTCGACCCAAGGACATGACAGGTAGTTTCTTCCTGTTGTTGTACAACTGTATCCAATTCTCTGAACCCGTCTGGGGTTTTCTTGGTGGAGATGCTGGAGGGATTTGCCATTTCCTTCTCCAGCCGGTTTTGCAGATCAGGGAAGTGAGGCACACAGGGTTAAGTGACTTGCCTAGAATCACACAGCTACTAAGTGTCTGAGGCTGTGTTTGAACCCAAGACTTCCTGATTCCGGACTAGGTATTCTCTTCACTGTCTATTCACACTCTTCACAGCCACCTTGCTGCCCCTTATCACCTCTCTCCACCTGACCTCCAGCCCTTATCTGTCGCCAATGCTCGTTCAGCATGCAGGACCCCTATTTCCTAACACATTCTTTTCTCTTTCTACATTCTTTCCCTTGGGAACTCGATCAACATCCATGGTTTTCAATACAATCTCACAAAGCTGACTCGCAAAGGTGAACCTATTAGAATCTCTATGAAGATGGAAGGCACTATCGTTTTACCCGGGTCCCAGTTTTAGAACTTCAAAATTATCCTCAACCCCTCACTCACTCTTATCCTTCACAAAAACTTGCTTGCTAAACTTTCCCAGGCCTCCCTTCACATGGTGTTTCACACTCAAACACAGCTACTATTCAGTCACTTCTTGCCTCGGTTATTCCAACAGCCTCCTCACTGGTCTCCCAGCCTCAGATCTGTCTAGTTTCTGCTCCACTTCATCCGTCCTACACACTGTTCAGCAGATCCTAACCTTAGATACTAAACGGATCATGGGATTTCTCTTTTCAAGCCACTCTGCTGCCAACGAAATCTCCCTTTGTACCCTGTAACTCGCCAATTCAATTGATTCCACTGGCTTCTTATTGTCTCTGGGATCAACTCTAAGACTTTCTGTTTATCCTCTAAAGCCCGTCATACTTTTTTAAAAATCTGTTTTGAAGGGACCACTAGCGCCTCTGTCATCCATGACTCCTGCTCCTCGCTGAAAACAAACAGAAAAATGAACAAATACAGAAATCAGCCAACGAAGGCCCAAATCATGTGGCTCTTTTGGGTACCGTGGGTGCCTCACTTCTCTAACAGGATCTGGGAATCAGTGCCCATTCTCTTTCTACCACACTCTGTGATCTAGCCATCTCTGTAACTCAAAACACCAGTAGCGCTCCAAGCCCGAGATGTACCCCCTTTGCCTCTGCCTCAGCCCCTCTCTCTTCTGTCAGATGCTGCTCAGATAACACATTCCAAGGAAACCCTTTCCTGGGGATTCCAGCGGACTGGTGAATTCTCTGCCCAAGGCGAGTGTAGTGGAATGGTTTTATTTCGTTGATTCTTTTTAGTAAGATTCATGCCGGGCATATTTTGCGGGAACGCCACAATCTCCAAGCTCCTCATGGTTAGGGTTGATCCTTTGGACTGACATCCCTAGCACCCAGCACAGTGTCTAGGACATTAAGTGATTTGCCTGTGGTGGTGGTGGTTGATGTTGTTGTTCCTTCATTCCTGAAGAGGGCTGAAGTCAGGGATGTGATGCCATTATTGGGTTTGGCAAAGGGGCCCCCCAAAGTCTGGGGTCACAGACCAGTGACGTGAGGTGTCTCAAAAGAATTTGCTGGCTTGAAAACCCTTTCCCAGTCTAGGGGCAAAGTTCATTGTCATTGTAATGCCATTACAAGTGGGCTGAATTCCAAAAGCAATTTGCAAGGAAACAGAAACAAAGAGACCATTTATCCAGCTTTCTGTCACTGACATGCTAATTCTAGGGCCCAGAGGAGCGGTCTCTGGAACTTGGTTATCACAACCAGATTCCCAGTCAGCAGTGAATTAAGGAGTGGTCTATCCAGGATCAGACAGATTGGTTTTCTTGGACTGGGGGTGTGGGAAATCCCTGAGGCAGACCCCAAAGCCAGCAGGAGATTTAGGATTACTAACTTATTCTTAGAACATAAGCCTCCCCCCCAAATAAAACAGGGGACCTCAAAATCGTTGCTCTATTACATCACCATGACTTGCAAATGAGTTGGATTTACATGCCTTACTTTCCCCTAATTCATACATATTTGCTGCCTGGTTAATTGACAGACCTGTTCCCTGATGATTCCTTTTTTGTCTCTTCAGCTTCCTGAGTTCTTTTCTTTTCTCTCCTGGTTGTTCGGAGCTCTGACAAAAATATCGATTTTGCTTCTGCATCACCAATATTCTCCACTGTTTCCCATCGCTTAGCCCTGAATTTCCCTGCATGAATATGCTGAGGAAGATTCAAATTGATTCCGAATCATTCGTCCTATTTACAAGTAATTGATTTTGTGTGTAACCACTTCAGACCTGGCTCTTTGTCTTTGGACTTAGTGAAGAATTCAGCAAAACCTATATAAGGGAAACTGTTCTCTTGCTCAGCAGGGTCTTTGGCATTAACAGAGTAAAACCATGGCTCCAAATAGACAGGTAGCATGCTCCTGCTAATAAAAGTTATCTTGTGTGGAGGCCCGCCTCCATTTTCTCTTTTTTAAAAATCTCAATTGTAACAATATAATACATCTATCTGTGTGTATATTATGTATAATGTATACACACATATCCAGAGGTACAATAGGATGCTGTTACTTTTTATGGAAACAAAAGAAAAGGAAAGGGAAGGAAACAAAAGGAAAGGAAAGGGAAAGAAACAAAGGAGTGGCCCCCTGATTGGGAAGTGACTGATTATATAACACCATAAAAATAATAATGAATGTAAAGAATTCAGAAAAATAGGGGAAGATTTGTATGAAATGAACCTGAGGGCAAAACAATAATAGGACTTAGAAAACAACATAGGAAATGACTTAAAAGGGGCAGCGAGGTGGGGCAGTGATGACAGCACTGGCCCTGGGATAGGAAGGTCTGGAGTTCAAATCCAGCCTCAGAGAGTTACTACCGTGTGACCCTGGGCAAGTCCCTTAACCTTGCCTGCCACCTCACTCCACTCCAAAAGGAAAAGAAAACCACATAAAATGTAAGAATGGAAAACCAAGCCTGATGCTATGTATCTGTGATGAGCAGTCTTGACTCTCAGAAAGGGGACCCATGCTATGTTGTTTGACTTTGTTTCCATGTTTTACTTAGTTACAAATGTAGGAATAATTTTGAAATTTCTACTGCAGTTCACCTCCCCTAAGTTTCATCTCCTTCTCCCCGTCAACCACTCATGTGAGTCCCCCCTTCTGGAATTGACCGACCTGAATTTGTAATAGCCATTAGTGACCTCAAAAGATCCAGTGTCATTCAAACAAAATGGAGTCTTGTTATCAACCACTTGTCTCCCTAATCAAGCACCTAGCACAAGGAATCAGAAAGATGGGACCTTCAATCTGGCCTCAGCCAGTCACTACTCTTTAGTACGTAGCCTCTATGTATCAGCAGAGTGAGGAGGTCCCATAGATATATAACGGTTTTCAGGACTTTAAAAGGGATATCCCCTTGTTCATCCGCCATTTGTCACAGGTGAGACTGAAAAGGATGACACTGAGGTTCTCCTGTCCTATTATCACGTCCCTTTTGGGGGAGGCAATCAGGGTCAAGGGTCCACCTAGCAAGTGAGGTCCCATAGGTCCGTAGCTACTAAGTATCTGCGGCCAGATGTGAACTCGGGCTCCTCTGAGGCCAGGGCTGGTCCTGCCGTACTCTAAGCTTCAGATGGATGCTGCCTCCCTTTGAGTCAACAGGGAATCTTTGCAAGGAACGAGTACAGTCAAAGGAGGAAAGAAGCACTCTGCCCAGGAACACGACTGGGAGTCCAGTCTTTCAGGCCCAACTCATACGCTACCTCCTTTTCAGTGATTTCTTTTCTAACTTTGCATCTTCCTCAAACCTCTCACACTCCTCACGTCCTCAAAGTACGACATAAAGAAATGGTCTGCTTATGATCCGCAGTCGCCCAGACTCTCCTTGGTCTATGATAAAGAAAGTGGGGACAACTGGCTAAATTACCTTTAGGAATCCAGGGAGCATCCTCTGCACTCTTCTTCTTCTTCTTCTTCGACTTTAATTTTGAAACAAATTCATCCTCATCTGATTCTAGGAAATCTGCCAGGGAAGGAAAGTAACCCTTGAGTACTAGCTAGACAAAGAGATGCATATTCAAACATGAAAATAAACAGTAACTCCGTACACACACACACACACACACACACACACACACACACACACACACACACACACTCCCACACCCACACACACCCTGCAAGGCTAACACCATCAGAGAAAATGGCTACATCTAATTTAGTGCTCTCAGCACAAAAACAATTTCCAAATCCAAATATTTCAAGATGAAATGTACACAGACACACAAATATATATGTAGGGGTGTGTGTGTCTGTGTGTGTGTGTGTGTATACACACACCCCTACATATATATATATATAACAAAACCAGAACCTATGCGTGCAGGAAAACCCTACTCAGCCACCAATCCCTCTCAGAGACGCCAGCCCAGGCTCGCCTCGCTGGGAAGCACACAAGAAGGGGTGCAGGAGTGCCGCCAAACCTCACTGCAGTTGCTGACTGGAAAACTGACAAAGAGAGGATTCAACTCTAAAACTGCATCTTGAACTGATGGACTTGCTCATGTTTTCCATCTCAAATGCCAGTTCAAATAAGGTGACTTGCAAGAGCACTGGACTAGGTCAGTGAAGGGAGAGGAAGAACTCAGCACGGACGGGCTGGTGGTCGTCCTTTGAAGAGGCCCCAAAGGCCGTCCCCAGGTCAGTCTCGAGGGACGGTGCCCGACGGTGGATGGTCGGACGCAGACGAGCCCAGAGGGCTCTGCCGCGGGTGGGACCCGAGCGGTCCCCGGGAGCGTGGGACCTGGAGAGCTCTTGTATCGCTTTTTCTGACGGCCTGGAGAGCGCCTGCCCTGGGTGAGGGGAAAGGACGCATTCCTTACCGTATGCCTCATCCCTGAAGTTCTTGTCCAGGTTCCGCAGCTCATGGGTTTCGACCTCTCCTTCTTGACTCCCGCTGCAGTAGTTGGCCAGTTGCTTGACAGCCTTCTTCTTCCCAGTCCCTTGGCTGGCCAGGGGGCCACTACTCTTTTCCCTGGAGGAGCCACTACTGCCACTGGAGTCCTCTGATGCCCACCAGGCCTGAACGCTGGAAGCTGGGGCCAAGGATGACACAGGCTGCTGGTTGGCCAGGCTCAGCAACGTGTGGGCTGCCTCCAGTGTAGTGGGGGACACGGGAGCTTTGCTGTCAAAGACAGAAAAGGATAACTCAGGGAAGCACAATCAATTCCAGTGGCAAGTCTAACAACCCACTTTAATAAGTAGCATCATTACCCAATTTACACAAAGCGGGCAATGAGTTGGTTCTTTGAATGTTTGTTACAATTTATTTATATGCCCATTCAGTTCTCCCCCAGGACAGAGTTATTTAAATCTTCTTTTCTAATACTTTACATGTTGTAGATAACTATATCACATGCCTCATCAATCTGATTGACCTGCCTGTCTGTGTGTGTGTGTACATGCACATGTATACAAAAGAGTTTGAAACAATTGCCCAATTTCTATTTGCTGCGGATTCCCCTTTTCCATTTTGGTTTTCCAAATATGGCTTTCCTTTTGATTTTCAAAACTCAGCACTTATTGTATGAGATACAGAGGTGCACAGAGAACTTGAAGGGTTTTGTGCAAACAAAACTAGAATTCAAAGAGAAGCAGGAAATTGAAAACAAGACTGGCAAAGGGGATCAAACAAACAAACAGAAAAAGATACACTGGAAGGGCTGTGGGAAAACAGGGACATTACTAATTTACAGCAGGGGGAGCTATGAGCTAATGCAGGCATTGTAGACAACAGCTCAGAACTAGAAGCCCATGTGATTAAAGCCTGCCAGCCCTTTGCTCTACTAATACTTGTAGCCAACTGTAGAGATCAAAGATAGAAGAAAAAGGACCCAGATGAACAAAATATATACATAGCAATTTTCATTGTAAAGAATGGGAAACAGAAGGAGGTCCATCACTTGAGGAATGGATGGAACAGATATTTTAAGAAGTACCTTGTGTATATCTATGTTGTTTGTGAGTATTCACATAGACACAAACATATACACACATGGATATATGCACTCACATATACATGTATGTCACATACATATATATTTAGACACAGATGAATTTGGAAGAATTGGCTTTATTTTTATTTGTTTGATTTTTTTTTTTGTTGAGTGCTCCTTTCCCCCCACCCCCCATTTCTGGTCCTGGCAAATTGGTTTTCCTCTTCTCACTGTCATTTGACTTTTCTATTTTGAAAGATTTTGTTTTCCCAAAAATGGCTCAATCATTGGGATCTTACTAGCAGGGAGCTATTATGACGTGTAGGTCAGGTGATTTGGTGCTTCTAACACTTACTCAGTTGCATGCCCAGTTCGCTGACCTGTTCTTTGTCCCTTTTGTTGATGAAAGTTCTTATAGGGAGATAAATTGTCCAAGCTAAGGATACCATGGTTGCATCCTAAATGTTTAGATAACTTTTTTCACTGTTTAGTTTCTCTGATGACGTGTTCTTCTGTTTCTATAATATGTTCATTGACAGACCAAGCCTTTAGCATGAATTAACGTATTTATTCTCAAAATGTATATGTCTTTTAAACTGAATATAATCCCTATACATTGGGATCATTAGAGGATATGTTGAATGCGTCCAACTTTCTACTTTTTACCTGTAAATATGTATATCCTAATTCCTGAACAACTTACATAACGTTGTCTTTGAGAAATGCTGAGAAATTTGTATCCTCTTGTCTGTTTCCCTTCATGAATCTCCAGAGATCCATCATCTCTAATTTTTCTAAAATTCTCCTCTGGTGCCTCACCTTCTTCTTGTTCATTTAGAGATGGCACCCAGTGGTAGAACACTGGAGCTGGAGTCAAGAAGACTCAAGAAGTCAATCTGGCCCCAGACACTTTTGAGCTGTGGGACTCTGGGAAAATCCTCTGACTTCTGTTTGCCTGAACTTCCTGACCTGTAAAATGCGAGTGATAACAGCAGCCACTTTTCAGGCTTGTTGTGTGGATCAAATGAGGTCCACCAGCAAAGTGCTTAACCCCTGCTCTCTTAAATGTTTATTTCCTTCTCTCTCCTCCCCTTGTTTCCAAAAAGGTCACACTGATATTCTCAATCTTAAAAGTCCCACACAATCTGTCCCCAGTCTGTCCCCAAAATAGCTTTCCAGTATTATTGGACATTATTGCCCACTCCCATACTTTGCCATCCAGCCACACTGACAGTTTCTCTGACACTCACATGTGAAATCCTATAGCCCCAAGTCATGGCACAGGCTGTTCCTATGGCCTGAGATAACAACTCTCTTTAGTTTCTAACTTATAACACCCCTCTTTCTCTTCAGAAATAAATTAGACATCATCTTCTACATGAAACATTTTCCTTTCTTCCTTCCGTTCCATCCTTCCTTCTTCCCTCCCTGCCTGCCTGCCTGCCTTCCTTCCTTCCTTCCTTCCTTCCTTCCTTCCTTCCTTCCTTCCTTCCTTCCTTCCTTCACTCCCTCCTTCTTCCCTCCCTCCCTCCCTGCCTCCCTCTCTTCCTTCCTACCTTCCTTCCTATCTCAGTCCCCTCCACCCTCCCCTCTCTCTAGTTCTGTCTTTTTTTTGGCAAGGCAATATTCATTACGTGACTTGCCCAGGGTTACACAGCTTGTAAGTATTAAATGTCTGAGGGCAGATTTGAACTCGGAGCCTCTGAACCCCAGGGCTGGGGCTCTATCTACTGCATTATCCAGCTGCCCCCATCTTTCTGATCCCTACTGGTAATTCACTTTGTGCCACTTTAGATTCATCAGTATTGAGTACTTTGATGTTTATGCTGTATTTATGCATGTTTGCATGCACTTGCATTGTGAGAATGAAGGCTCATTTTCAGTTTGATTTAACCACTTTAAGGAATCATTCCTGCCTTTGAATAGAACATTTTCCACTGAAGAATTAGGTGAAAAGTCCAAAGACAAAGAGTTAGGAATGCGAGAGAAAGAAAGTGTAAGCAGCAAGTGAAGACAGCTTTCTCAGGCAATCTGGTTGGGAGAACAGAAAAGATAGCAGATGGAAGCTAGACTGTAGGATCCAGGGAAGGTTTGGTTTAGTTTGGTTTTCTTTGGCTTTGTTTTTGAGATGGCCTTGAGCATAACTGAAAGCAGCAGAGACAGGGTCTCTACTAGAAAATGGATCAAAATTGGAGGCAGTAGGAATGACTAAGGGTGAAATCTGAACAATGGCTGGCCTTCTTGATACCAGAGATGAAGAAATCGCATGCAAAGAGGAATGTGTCACTTGAATTGCCTCACTTTCCCCAGAAAAGCCAGAGGCATGGTGCTCAGCCAGAAGAGAAGGAGCAGGAGGAGGTGGAACCTTGAAGAGACACAATAAGCTTTTATGGAGACTGAAATGGAAATCAATGAGGCAGGAGTAAAGCAACTGCCTAGTTGACAATGGACAACATGAATTTGAATTGTACCTAGTCAGCACAGTCATGGGACTTCCTGAAGAAGGTAAGTGGTGGAGTAATTCCAAGGTAAATTTTGGCCAGGGTGGAACCTAATTCATCACTTTAGTTCAGGGCACATTGCAGTAGCTTCTTAATTGGTCTCAATGGACTCTTTCTCCCTACAGCCCCCAAAGTATTTTCCACTATATGCAGACCCGATCTCTCCTATGCAACAAACTCGGGGGAGGAGTTCTATTGCCTGTAGGAACAAATAGAAATTCCCCTGTTGAGCTTTTTAGTTTAATTAGCTGTCATTTTGTCTCCTATTTCCTGAGACCAGCACCCAAACTAAAAGAGATGAAAAAGAAAACTCTCATCCTACACATGTACAGCAAATCAAATTTTCTTGTTGCCTATTTCCCAAATATGTCAGAGTTTTCCCTTTATGCTGAGTGCATCACCTCTCTTTGAGGCAGTGAGTATTCTGTTTCATCAGGACCTTTCTGCAATCATATCCGGTCATGATATTGAGGTACTTTTAAGAGGGAGACCCCAAAAAGTTGGGTTGAAGGCTGGTGTTTTAACGTGTCTCAAAAGAATTTGTGGGCTTGAAGCCATCTCCAAGTCAAGGGGCAACAGATATTGTAACGCCAAGTGGGCTGAGTTCCAAAAGACTTTAGCAAAGAACCAGGAGCAAGGACACAAATTTATCCAGTGCTTCATGTCATGGATAGGCTAATTTTATGGCCCACGGGTAGAGCTGAGGAATGGTCTATTCACAACTGTCCCAGGGAACCTGGTTATCCCTGCCCAGCAGATGGTCCATCTGACAGTCAGCAATGGATGTAGGACCATCCTAAGGCCAGAAGACTTTAAAATCATTGACAGACAGATTGTTGGAACGATAGCACTCTTATGGCGGGGGACCTCAGGATTACTGCACTATTTCTCTTAGAAGCTTTACCCCTTTCAGTAAGGTAAGATCAATGTGTTTGCAGATTAGTGACTTTTAAGGGATAGCTCCAAATTACCTTCCAGAAATCTGCACAGCAGGCAAAGATGTTCCGAGTTATCTCTGTTTTGGTGTATGGTGTAGCTAAAGCCGGCTTTTTCTCTGTTCCCGACACCTCCCATTTCTATGCTTCTGCACCATCTCCCATGCTTGGAATATCCTTCTGTCTCAGTTCTTCCTCACAGAATGTCCCTCCCTTCTTTCAAGATACGACTCACTAAATGAGAGACAGAAGGCTAAGGCTTCTGGTCAGTTTAAGGCACCATTGAATGAATGCTTTAGCAACTGGACAACACCAAGAAAGGCAAAAGTTATCCTGTTTTATAAACACAGCCTGTTTTGCTGATGGAAAAAAGCTAGTTCTGACGGGGATGGGGAAAAAGCGAGAAGGTTTGATAATTTTTTTTTACTTGTGATCCTTAAGGATCCATGAAGAATATGTGAGGACTGGAAGAGCACGTTGAAAAACATCTTCTTGATGGAAATAGCTTAAGTATGGTGCTGTAAGGGGGGAACCCATATAGAACATGTTACAAAGATTCTCCCACTGCTATTCTACTCTTTTGGAAATCTTTTTTCTTATGATTGTTGATGAGAGGGGGAAAAGAGGTAACTAAACAGAAATCTTAAGATTCTTAAGAAGTTTGTGTTCACATGCGCAATGAATAGGGAAGAATGAGATTTCCAACAAATGAACTAGGATCCGCTACTATTACTCATAACTTTCAGGGTGGCTTGAGGTAACTCCAGTTGTGATTCTGGCCATAGCTAGAACGTTGCAAATAATTATATATGTCACATTTAGGATTGATTCCATTTGTTTAAAATTGTATGTTTTCATTCACTTTAAACATATATATATATATATATATATATATATATATATATATATATATGTAAAGGGTTAAAAAGCCTCTAGAAGCAAGGAATGCAGTTCAAGGCATGTGGGAGGACGGAGGGATGAGAGGTTGTGAGGTGCAGGCGAGTCCTATGTGGAGGTGGGCCACAGCCCCATGAGGTGGTGTCTGATTCCAGGTACCACGCCTCCCTCCTTAGTGCTCACAAAGCCTAGCACAAATCCCTCCTTCTTCTTGGGCCAATCCCAGTATGCCAGGTTCCTAGAGGACCTCCCCCTTCTCCCATATCATCAGTGGGGTATAAATATGTGCTATCTCAGAATAAAGTTCTCTTTTGCTTCACCCCTGCCCCCTGGTGGTCTGTCTCTAGAGGATCCGGGTTGGTGGTATATATTTATAGAAAAGTTCATTTTAGGACTCCTGGAAAGGATGTTTTTTATTGCTTCATTAAAGAATTAGTATCTGATGAATTAGGCTGAGTATCAGAGTTAAATAATGAAATTTCCTTTATGAGAAAGAAATCTGCAATATACTGCTAGTTTGCTGTAATGTTTGAGAGGTTAACATTATTGTAATGGCAGCCTGAGTTTGGCTAACTTACAAGAGTGTACTCAGATCCCAGATCCTGTCTACTAATTTTAAACTCACATATGTTGCTTTCAGTGTATACAATATAAGCTCTTTCAGAAGAGGAACGCTTTCATTTTATTTTTTCTTTTGCTTTTTCCTTCTTTAAACAGTTATCGATCCATAGTAGATGCTTAATAAGCAGCTGTTTTTGCTTGGCCATCAGAGAATTTTTTAAAAGACCAGTGAATACACTGTTATTTACTTTTCCTCAAGAGCATGTACATTTTGTATCAAGGATTGGATGGCAGAGTAGGATGGGAAAGTCATCTACTGCTGCCCACCATACCTGCATTTCTCCAGTCCTTCTCCAATACAAATCAAGGGCCTACACCTCAGCAAGCCAATTTTCCCATTTCCCTTTTCAGTTCACGTGAATGCTGAATCTTAACGTCCAGCCAGGATCAGATTTCACCTTGTTACTTGTGTAATCTTAGTGACTGGTACACTGTATACACAAACAAAATTGCTAAGGTCCCTGACGACTCTGAATGGTTGAGGAAGGTAATACCTAAGACCAAAAGGACACCTATTCTGAACCCCAGGGAAATTCTAACTGATTCTAGGCTGGACATGAGCACAATTTGTACTGGGGGATGGGACTGGGGGGCAGGGACCAGACCTGCAGTTTCACTGACCGCTCTAATGCCAGGTGAAGAAGCTGGAACCAGAACCAGATTGTATGTGCTGTGCAATTTATAGTTTTCAAGAGACCTGAGCCACTGATGAGAAGACAAGTGATTGGTCACAAGGCAAGACCTGGACAGCCGGCTTCACTAACTCCACAATCGTCACCATTCCCGGTCCCCTTGTCCTGACTTACAGAGAAGTGAAAAGCAGAGGCAGGTACTCACTTGTGACCTATACAGTCAGGTTCTCCAAGCTGCCTGCTAGCTTTCAGTAGATAAAGAATCCCACAAGTTCCACCAGGGGCTTCTGCCTCAGCTTCCACTCTTTCCTCTGCCTTGTTTTCTGCTGTATAATTTTCCTAGGGGGGAGAGAGAGAGAGAGAGCATTCAGTGATTGTGCTTGCTCTGGGGCCTTTCACAAACTGATGTATGTCCAAAGAAAAGCATTATGGGGAAGGTATTCAAGGACTTTATGAAGACTGTTGGAGAAGCTGAGGGTACGTAGGCTGGAGATGGTTCACGGAAAAGGTGTGTAAAGAGACGCAGTCCATACAACTGTTATCTTCAAGTTTCTCAAGAAGTGTCATGGGAAACAATTGCACTAATTTTGCTTGACCCTAGCAACAACAGGTGAGAGAGGAAACAAAGCAAAATTACACTGATGAAAGGAAAAATGTTCTAACTGTTCATGCCATGCACAAGTTGAGTGTACATTTTAAAGACCCGAAAGCCTTTAAAGACTGGTCAGATAATAGGTAAAAGTACCAGTTAGGCACTGAGGTCCCTTCCAACTCCCCATTCGAGTCAAAGCAGAAAACTGTGTTGCTTATGATCCTGCCGTTCTGCCTCCAACCCTGACCCATTCTCTATTTCCACAGCCTATTTAACCTTTTCCATCTCTGTCTGTGGAAGCCCCTTCTTTCCAGATGAAACTTATCTGAAACCTTGCTCTAGCTTCATCTAAATGTTCTCCTCCCCCTTGAAGCACCTCTCTTCTTTGGCTCCGTTCTTACTTGTCCTGAAACCACGCTTATTTTCTCAATAAAGTTATCCTTCCTCTCCCCCCCCTCACCCCCCCATGAACGTTGGTCCTGTGTCACGTCTCCTCTGGGGGCAGGATCCACCTTACACAGAGTGGACACTTAGGATCACATCTGAAAGATGCCTTAAGAGATCACGCCAAAGTGATTTTACAGGGAAATGGTCAAATCTCTTTCCCAGATTCACATAAAAAATACAGGTAGAACCAGAACTGACACCCAGGCTCTCTGAATGTAAAAGCAGTGCTTGGGCCAAGGGATATTTCTGTTGGTAAACTGTGAAAATGAATGCTGAATATAGATTCAGCTTTTTTCCCCTAAGCATTTAAATATTTATAGGTAAAGCTGTTTAACAGTTAACAGCTAAAGAGGGTTTTGTTCCTTCCTTTGTTTGTTTGTTTGTTCTCCACCTTAGGCAGTTCCCCCATGCCTTGAAAAGAAAAAAGAAAAAAAATGCAGTAGCAGACAGAATTGGGGGAAACAAACTTGGGCCCGGGTCTTGGCTAAACATATTTCCTACATAAGATAGGTTTCTATCTCTCTCCAGCCCGAGTGTGTCATCTGTGGGACAAAGGTGGGCAGCTGCATCAGTCCTCCGGAATCATAGCTGTTCAAAACTGCTTGTAGGTTGAGCTTTTTACCTAGACTGGCGAGCACCGCAGCTGCTCCTCATGTGCCCAGGACCGTACCTAGGGCCTCTCACGGCATGACAGTGCCCAGATTGAGAGACTGAGGGCTCCATCGCATGGGTTTGCTCAGAAGAAATCTCCGCTTTAGACAACAACCAAGACAATCTGACGTTTGTATATAAAGGCTTCAAAGTTCTTAAAGGAGCTTTTCTCCTTTGGAGGTTTTTTTCTTTAACAAGTAAAGACCCGTAACAGATCACCCTCATCTTCACTTAGCCTGACTCTGACCCTTACTAGTCTCGTGGCCATGAGCAATGACATGACTCCGAAGCCGGGAGTAATGGAGCCCCACTCAGACAAGATAATATCAGTAAAAAACAAACAAAAAAGACTTGCTTCACCCAGCAGCTGGCACCTAGTGGGCATTTTTCCTTTGCCTTACCTCAGTTTCACATTCCACCTCTCCCGGTTCCTGGAGTCTGTTTGGGTCAGAACAAGGGCGGGCTGGAAGCAGCTTCTGGTGAAATTCTAAAAGGATGATGATCGTGACGATGATCACATAAGCAGTCCAGTGGCGTGGCAAAGCATCCAGCCAGGTTCGGAGCCACTAGAAGACCTGGGCTTGTGTCCTGCTCGATTCTGGCTGAAAGTCCTGCCCAACCCTAACCCAACTTCTCTGCAACCCTCGTGGCCTCTAAGTCTCCACGGTGCCATCGGCACTGGTCGAGGGAGTTTCCTCCTCAGAAATCACAGGACAAACATTAACTAGGAGACGCGTGGCTTTCTTTCTTTCTTTCTAAGTTTGCCAAAGGTTTGGCCCATGTTTCCTCACTTCAGCCTCAGCAAGTCCAGGAGACCTACCTCCGTAATGTTCTGAAAGTGGGCTGCAACCCACCCGAGGAAGGGGAAAAACCAGCAGGGGCTGTGGTTGTCTTGGAAATTCAGCCAATCTGCCTTGTAGCCAGACACCAGCCCTTAGTCTAAAGGCCCTGGGTGACCCCATGCAGTTGTGGCTAGAGCCCGAGACCCCCAGCAGACATAAGAAATAGCAGAAGGAGAGGAGGAAGACCTACTTGGTGACCTTTTCTTCCTTGCCAGGGCCTGCTCCTTCTGCGGCCTTGCTTCCACCTTGAGCTCTTCCTTAGAGCCTGGGTCACACTGCTCACTGATCTTTGGCTTAGGCTGGCGCTTGCTTAGTGCCCTCAGCTTGACCTTGGTTTGTCCCTTCCTCTTGGCCTTGGAGTTCCTAGATCTGCTAAAACCACTCACCTCCATGGTGCTTGGAAAGAGGAATAATACATACAGAAATATATGTTTTTATGCATTTATTTCATAGCCGGGACTCTGCAAAAGCTACTTAGGTCCATCTGTTGGTTTTGCTTGGCATGCAGCGTTCTCCAAGGAAAGTATATATTAGTTACTTAAAATGAATTCTAAAACGCTACCAAACAGACAGGACCTTCTCCATCACTGTTCTTTTTCACCAGGGTCAAATGGGGGGGGGAGGGGAGCCGGGTGGTTTCGGTTTGTCTGGAATTCTATTCCTTCCCCAACGTTCTGCCCCCACCTCCCGGCTCTGCCTTGTGCCCTTCTCCCGGCTCTGCCTCGTGCCCTTCTCCCGGCTCTGCCTCGTGCCCTTCTCCCGGCTCTGCCTCGTGCCCTTCTCCCGGCTCTGCCTCGTGCCCTTCTCCCGGCTCTGCCTCGTGCCCTTCTCCCGGCTCTGCCTCGTGCCCTTCTCCCGGCTCTGCCTCGTGCCCTTCTCCCGCGTCTGCCTCGTGCCCTTCTCCCGGCTCTGCCTTGTGCCCTTCTCCCGCGTCTGCCTCGTGCCCTTCTCCCGGCTCGCTACGAGTGCAGACGCTTCCACGGCGGGAGTCTGCGTTCCCACCTCTCCCTGTTCCGTCCCCGGAGGAGCGCAGGGGAACCGGACGCGCAGCAATGAGCCCTCAGAAATGCCTATCGCCGTCCAGAGGCGACCAGGAGCGATTGTCCACCACTGCACGGCCCTTTTTTCAGACTCTCACTATAAAAGCTGCGTGAAGACAAACGGCACAGTGAGAGAGACAAAGTGACGAGGAAGCCAAGGCGTCAGCGGACATTTGTCCCGGATGCCGCCTGGGCGCCATTAACGTGCCTCGCTGGCACCCGAGAACTTCTTCTGGCGGACGGTAAGCGCCGCCCCGGCCTGGGACCGAAAGCCCGAGGCTCACGCCAACCTCACACTAACTCCATTAATGACGGAGAAACCGCAAAGTACCACTTGCACCGCATTTCATTTACTTTTCCGGCAAGTTCTCTAAACGGTCTCGGACAGCGTCTCAACCAAGCAACATTTTACGGAACAATCTTAATCAAAGCCCAGCAAGCGGCAAACCGCAAACGGGGGTGAAACCCAGAAAACGCCACGCGGTCACAGCCGCCTTGTTAGCCAAACAACCTCCTCTCCCCGGGAGCGGGAAGAGCCAGATTCATGCGTTCAATACTTGCTGTCAGCCATGCCCGCGCCAACCTTTGAGAATGCTCCCGGTGACCAGAGCTCTGCCTTGGAAAATTCCGCCCACACCTGTCCTGGGCTCTTTTGGCAGAGCATCTGCACATGCGCACACGGGCACGTGCTCCTGTCCCTCCGCCCTGGCCCCGCGTCTCCTCACTTAAAACGTGCCCGTGTTGCCTCTCCTGCTGCGCTTACACTCCCCCGCCCCCCCCCCCCCCCCCCCCCCCGCGGCGAACACGCAGTACACACGCAACTGTGCCTTTGGTGGACCGCCTGAAGGACGAGCAGCCCACGTCCTGTGAGGTGTGCCCCGAGGCCTCCACGCCACACGCACAGCAGTCTAAGCCAGGGACCCGGACAAAGGAGACTAGATGCGAACCCCCTCCCCTTTTCAGCCACAGTCGGGAGAGGACCCAACTCCCCACGGAACAGCGTGTGGCCTTGCTCTGAGGAGAGGTCCTAACGGTGACCCTCAGCCGTAGGGACAGCCACAGGGGGGAGAGAATCAAAAGGAACAACGCGCCCCAGTCATGTCCTACTGCGCACGCGCACCCCCCACCCCCACTGAAAATAATCACCCACCCACCCCAACAATACAAACATGCTGAAGCAAAAGCATACATTGAGACTTGGGTTCCTTTTTGCCGCTGTTATTCTGGGGACCCCTCTCAACAGCTACAGAGACAAGAGAGAGTCACCCGAGTACGCTTCAAGGCGCTCAAAGTACCCGGTAGCATTAATTCCCAAAGACCGACGAAAATTCCAGTAACGGAGTTTGCCCCAAAGATCCGGATTGTAAGACATGAGGTTTTCCTTGCCCACGATTTATGAAAATGCCATCCACGTGTGAAGTTCACAAATTGATAAAAAGTCCTGTTAGCTACAGCCGATAAAACAAACAAAAGACATTTGGTGATTTATGTCAGGAGATTAAAGAAGGAAGCCAGCAAGACCTTGTGTGCTTACTCTTGGGTACAAGAGTTCATAAAACACTTTCCCCTGTTGTGTTGAATCATTTGCAACTAAGTAGCTGAAAAGATGCCCAACGTAAATGAGATGCGTACAAAGGTCATGTTTTCGTGTGAAAAGGGGGGTCTGTAGTACTTGGCTCAACACTGGACCGTTCTCAGTAATCGATGGGCCTGGAAAAGGCCTATTCCCAAAGCACAGCGAAAAGCGGCGCGGACAGTTTTCAGCCCTCTTGCTCAGAGACGGGAAGCTCCCTTTCTTAGCGGTCTCCGCACCAGCTGGTGAATCCTAGTCCCTAGCGGAGGTTTCAAACGCTGACTCTCCCACCGAGGAATGACAGAAACTTTTCCTTGATAAATGTGCCGTGAACTTCGGAACTTGAGCTTATAGTTCCACGACTTATCAACATCCATTACAGTGAAACTGAGCTTGAACAAGAAAGGTACACGATATTCCACGGTAAAAACAACTATCCTGGGAAACAGATCAAGATGATATAAATAAATACAGATATCTATGTAATGCAATTTTTGGTTTCGTACTACATAACATACATAACAATTGCATAACATAGAATGATTATATTTTAGAATAATAGCTTAAAAGAGAATTAAATAATAGGCTACATTAGATAATACAATACGGTAATACTCATAATATATAACATGATATACTAACATAATTAATAATAATATTATGTATTAATCCATTCCATGCTATGTTCAGAATTTAATTGTAAATTAACAAATGAATGATAAGGAGGGAAAGCCTTATATGGTAACAGAATAACCTCAGGGGCGTTGGGGCTCCGCCCCAAGCGATGTAAATTTTGAGCTTTGTTTATTACTTTTACTAAGCTGCAACTGCAGCCCCACCACCACCTCTTCTACCACCACCACATCCACCACCATCGCCTCCACCACCTCTTCCTTTTTCCCCCAAACCTCCACCCCACCCACCTCTCTTTCGCCACCTCTACCATCACCGCCATTTTTACCACCACTACTGCTTCCACCGTTTGCACTGTCCCCACCACGACCACGATAATGACTTCCGCTACTATTGCTGCTACTGCTGTCGATCAGGCATGCTTTAGAAAACAAAATTTGGTGGCTGTCAATACGTGGAAAGTGAAGGAAAAGCAGGTATACTGTCTCGGTCACTTGGGTTTGTGATGAAAAGAGGTCATATGAAAATAAATTTAGCAATTGCTTGCATATTTGGAGAGAATGTTCAATGGAGCCTTTTAAAAGTAAACCGGTTTTATTGTTGTTTTTATTTTTCGAATACATATAATGATAATGTTCAACCTCAATGCTGCCAACAGATTTTTCTCCTTGCCTCCTCTATGCTTCCTCCCTTGACAAGAAATAATCGGATACTGGTGAAATATGTGCAAGTCCACATTCATCAATGGTGATTTTGACTAAAATTTTAAAATGACACAGTACCATAAGAAGGCCAAAAATTAAAAAAAAAGAAAGGATGAAAAGGAAAAAGGAGGGAAATAGGCAGAGAGGGTGAGAGACAGGAAAGGGAGGGGAGAAAATGAGCAAACCAGGGAGGAAATTTGGAAGGAATCAGAAAAAGAAGCCAGAGGGAGAAAGGGGTAGGGGAAAGTGTGAAGAGAAAGCGGAGCTCAGTTTCTATGGTAACATCTAATCCTGGAGACTCAAGGTTGTCTCAAGAATCTCTACATCAGTAGCTTTTGTCCTTTCAGCTCAATGATTCACATGCTATTTGTCTAATTATCTTCATTCCTTCCAGTTGTTTGGTAGTTGGGTCCCACTTTTAAAAAGTGCAACAGAGTCCACTTAGCTCCAGCTCCTAAGATAAATATTTCTCCTTCTAAAAATATGGCTTTACTTTTATTCTTCAATTAGTATCATTCACTTTAATTAATTAGTAAACATAAGTCCTTTTTATATTTTTCTAAAGGTTTTTTCTTTTATTTTTAAAGCCGTATTTTTGGTTTTTTGGGGGTTTTTTACACTTAGATTTGGCCCCATTTGTTTTGTTTTGTTTTGTTTTGTTCCTTTTCCTGGACGTTTTACAATGATCAATTTGTATCTTTCTGGAAATTGAAAACCTGGTTTTCTTTGATTCTCTGTAGTTAGGATTTGGTACATTTTCTTTCAATTGCTGTATTATTAGAATTAATTGCTCCTTGTATAACAGTTGGCTTGTAAAACTTCCTATTATTGTATGTTTATTTTCTTCTCTTGAAGTTACTTATAATGTGAATCAGTTTATTTTGATCTTACATCATTTTTCTAGAAAAAAATCTGTGACACAATATAGTGACCTCTTTCAATGGAAAATCCCAGTGGTGAACTAACTATGGGTAATCTGACTGAAAATGAATATTAAATAGAAAAAGATTCCATTATTTCAGGATCTATGATAAGTTTTTTGTGACTCTAAATAAACCATCTAGGAAAGAAAAAGTAGAGTGTAATCACTACTTGTGTGTTTTTGATTCTTAATTCTTTGACCATAGCAAAAATATAAAAATGGCTTTTTTAAAAAAATATAACCCACTTAGATTCTATATGACTCATGCCTAATTACTTTTAAGGAAATATACTATGGGTAATAAAAATTCATGTTTCCTGATATACTCTTGTTCTGTGTATATTAAAATGTTTTTGGCTTAAGTTCACTATTATAAAAATTATTCAGTAGAGTGTATAAGCATGAACATATCCTCTCTTAATTATACCATGCATGGGGGTGGTGGGGGCAATGAGAGGCAGAAAAAGAATCACGTTAAAAAGGTTCACAGGACGTGAAGAAAAGATGGACACTCGTGAAGATAATTTCTTCTGCTCATGTAAAAATTACTATTTCAGGAAAGTATATATGTATATATACTTTGTATTTATGCTACATGTATTTATGTATACTTTCCTCAAATAGTAATTTTTTGTATATATTGTAAATCCTTCCTAATATTCTGCTGGGCCCATGACACTGTTCTCTTTTTTATTTGGTATTGTATTTCTTTTCTGTTTTTCTTATTTTTTAAATAAAATAAATTTTAAAAATAAATGTATAAAGCATTATTAACTGAATGAAAAAATGGCGACGTAGGAGGATGGTGGCTCCTTGACAATCATGAGAAATAAATTATTGTAAACAATATGGGTCTAAATATGAAAGAAGAAAATACATATAAAATACAATATAAAAAATCTATTCAAAGAAGACATTGGTTAAAACAAAAATGATTGTTTCCAATGCTGTAATTCAACAGTTCCAGAAATACCAACTACATTAGCCAAATTAGTAAGTGGAAATAAGAATAAGCATGGGCAAAGAAGGAACTTTTTTAGATGACAGGCTAGGCTACTTGGAGAATCCTCTAAAGTAATATTAACAGTTCATAGTTAATAATTTCATCTTAAGGAAACAAAGAACAATAGAAAAGAGAAAGAGAGAAAAGGGGGAGATACAAAAACTCCTTTGATCCAAGAAATACTAGATGACATGTTTAAGGGCCTTGAACTTGTTGAAGTTAATAAATTTGCTTCCCCTACACCAATATGTAGTTGAGATAAGGAAAAGACTGGGAAATGGATGAAAGAAAAGAACAAATCATGGGGACAGTTCAGGCATTCAGAAAAAACATGTATCTTGAGAATAAATTCTATAATGTGACAAAAATGCAAACTCTCTGTACCTCCACCTGCCTTTCAGATGTCTAGAACTGCATGTGAAGGAGACATCTTAAGCCTGGTATGTGTAAGAGTATTTTTCTTATCTTTGCTATTTCTGACAACGATATCCACCCTCTTTCTAGTCCCTCAGGTTTACAGCCTAGGAGTCATTCTGACCCACTCAGTGTCTCTTCCCTTCCATACCCCAGTTGTTGTCCGGGCAAATTGATTTTACTTTCTTAACCCCTCTCAAAGAATCCCTTTTTCTCCCCCTTGTACAGGCCCTCATTATATTTTCACGCCCAGACTACTGCAATATCTTGAGTTAAGTTTTTCCCCACTCCACTCTGGTCACCTTTAATCATTACAGTGATTGTCCTAAAACACAGTTTCAGTGATTTCATTCTCTACTCCTTAGCCCCTATCAATATCAAAATTAATATCAATAAACTCCAGTGGCAAGACCAAGTACAAAATGCTTGGGCATTGAAAAGCCATCACAACCTAGCCCTCTTCTTTCTTGTTCTTCTTACCTTACCCTCTATAATACACTATCAGTGTCCTCCCAGCTATACTCTGAACAAGACCCTTTTTCTCTGGCAAGTCTCTGAGTTTTCCCCATCCTTGCAATGCCCTCCTTACTCATTTCTAGCCATTGATTCTGTTCCTTTAAGTCTGAACTGAAATCCTGCCTTTTCAGGACCCTTTCCTAGCTCTTCATAATTCCATTGTCTCCTTGTGGTCTTTTCCCATTTATCCAGTATATAGCTTCTTTTAATCTGTTTGATGGTTATCTTGCTATTAGCTTCTCAGCTTCTAGAGTACAGGGACTATCTTTTTTGCCTCTTTTTGCATCTCCTGTGCTTATCTCAATACAATTGGAAAGGCCGTTCTGTAATTTAGTGAAGTAAACCCAGGGATCTGCTAGATGATGTCAATAAAACAATAACAACTTTGGATAGCTAGATGACTTAGTAGAGAATGGCCTGGAATCTTATCTTCCTGAATCCAAATCTGACCTTAGAAATTCACTCATGGTATAATTCTGGGCACATAACTTCACCCTGTTTGTCTTAATGTCCTCAAATGTAAAATGAGTCTGAGAAGTAATGGCAAACCACTCCAGTGTCTTTGCTAAGAAAACCCACATGAGGGTCACAAATCATTGTATACACCTGAAAAACAAAAACTGTGGATTCACTGACACTTGTATTTGATTTTTCTTTTTAGGGTAGTGGCCATTCTGAAGAGCTGAAGCCATCATCCCCTGAGAGGGTAGTTAGTGTTTCTGACCAAAATATGTGGATTTATTTTAAAAGTACAAATACATCAAGGATGTTGTCCATCTAACTGCTGTCTTTATCTTCTGCTCTTTCTCCTTCTGTATCTTTGTGAAAAATACAAAGCATAAAATGATTTGTATCAGTACTGATTTGGGTATGAATTATGAACATTGTTTGAAATATTTTCTTATCAAATTCACTAAAACTCATCAAGGAAGCCAATTTTTGGAAAACTTTCATTTGTCGTAAATAAATAAACATTGCTTTTAAATTTTCTTTAGGAAAGAGCATATGTACTCTGATGATGGACAAATGGTGGATGAGTCTTATCAATCAGTTTCAGTCAGAGGAAAATTCAGATATTCTTGTGACAAAAAGCATCAGGTAAAATATGTTGTATCTTAATTCTTTACGTAGTTGAAAGTTAATACTCCTAGTTATAGATAGAAAATTGGGTTTTAGTTGTAGTAAATTAATTTTCATTTTCATAAAATTTTAATCATAGAAGAACTAGATTAATAGCCTGAAGGGATTTTAGAATTTATTTAAATTCCTGATAGTATAGATTTTGAAACAGGCACACACACACAAAATATGGCTTACTCAAAATCATTTGTCATTATTTCTCATTAATAACCTCTTTAGTATTTAGGCCCTTAATTTTAACCACCTAGCAAATTAGTAATTTATGAAATGGCAAAATAGGGATTTTAAAGATTTTTTAAAAAGATTTTAAAGATGATTTTCATGTTTTATTTAAGTTAAAAGCTGCTGGTTTTTATCTTGGGAAAATGAGAGTTTGTATTTGAAGGGTAAAATTTTGACTGTTTTTTTACCACTTCCCAGTTTGTTTCCTGACCTTGGGGTCTGCTTCCAATATTCATCTTCATTTTCTACTCACTGTTAACCTAGACACTAACCTTGGGGTGGATCAGCCATATAACTTACCTCAGCAGGGAGGGGTGCCTCACTTCCTGCTCATCTATTTTCTCCCTCAAGTCTTTGGCCCTTCTTCTTCTTTCAGGTTTTGCCTTATTTTTCTACAGTCGTAGACCTATACATCTAAATGCTCTTACCAAAGTGTCCGAGGGCACTTGCGCTGCCAAGTCTAATACTTATCTTTCTACCCTCCATCTGAGTTCTAATGGTATTTTTATCTCTATGCTGTTAATTGATACTCATAGTATTTTTTTCTTTTCTGAGACTCATTTTCCTGCCTCTCTCTCTTTTCTAGGACACTTTTTTTTTGCTTCTTTATTATTCATATTGCACATCTACTTCTTGGCCTCGGGGCCTTTCATTTCTCTTGGTGATTATTCTGCACTAAAGGTTTTAATTTTCATCCATATGCAGATGATACCCCAAGCTATGTACAAAAAGTCCACTGTAACACTTGAATTTCAGGCCCATATCAACTATCTGGTATTACTCTTAATTTTTCAAATGAGGCAACAGAGGCAGACAGAAGCTAAACGACTGCCTGATTTACAGACGCACTCTCCTTTGTGTGCTGTAGCTGTGAGAATGAGTTTCTTGAGATTAGGAACCTGATTTTCTATTTTTGTTACTAGTGCTCTGAAGTTATCCAGAAGGCAGGTAATACTCAACCTTTGGTCCTGGAGAATAAAGCTTAAGGTTCTAAAATGATGTGGGAAATTCTAAATCTTTGGAATGGTTTTTCCTTGTAAGGTCTTAGTTTGGGAAGAAGAATAAAAATAGAATATTACTGTTCCACCTTCCTCCCGTGGGTTTTTTCTCAAGAATTTCATTTCCAATATCACAGTTTTGGTTTTGAAAACTTCCACATTCCAAGTAAGAGGTTGTGATGAAGCCCCTAAGCATCTTTGAACAAACTTGCCATTTTGTTTTGTTCAGTGGCTTTTAAAGCCTTGTTTTTGATCCTGACATTCAGGGTGGATCCAGTATTCTCACATCATTATTAAATTGTAGGTAGTGTGGTTGTGCAACCAGAACCAAGGCAGAAGAAAGACAAAGGTGATTTTCAAGAGCCTGAAGTTAGCGGGGGAAAAAAGGAAAAGGAAAAAGGAAACTTCCAAAAGACATGTTGGTAAGTAGTTTAGTTGAAAACTAATTTCATAGGATATTTTGTAAAAATCGTTAAAGAATGTCAAAAATAATTGGAAGATATGAACTATTTTAAAGAGACTACGATATTGTAATTGGAAAGAACTCTGAAAAAGAAATTGAACACTTTCTCTAACCATAAAGAATTGAGGAAAAGTATATTCTTCCTGTGGTGGAGATAAAAATGTAGAGGCAGTTCCTGTGCCTGTGATGGAGGTGTTAAGACCCTGGGTGAAAGATCCTTTTCAGAAAGCAGACCAGGAGTGTCCAGGTTAATGTTACTCCCTGGCTTGGGAGGTGGGGGGAGTTGGTGGCCAGTACAAGTGGAGTGGAGATGGTGGCATTCAGACATGGGGCCTTTGCCAATAGTGCCTCAGGTCACAGATGTCCATGATTATGAGAAAAAAAGACAGGAACATGGAGAATAACATACTTAGGGAAATGGCCAATGAGCAAAATAGAGGAAATAATGGTCAGAGAGAGGAGAAACATCTTGAAAGGCAATAAGAGGATTAGGAATAGGAGAATGATGACAAAATAATATGACAGAGAAAAAAGAGAAAATAATCAGAAAGAGGGAGCAATCAAGCGCCAAAACTTTTTGAGAATTAAGGAAGGATAAAAACTATTGGACTTAAGAAACTGTGTAACTGCAGCTAAAATAAACTGTCAATCATTGAACATTCATTAAGCACCTATTATTTACCAAGTGTTATGCTAAGCACTAAGAATGCAAATATAGATAAAACAGAATCATTTTCTCTCAAAAAAAATCATAGTTTAAAGGGGAAGTAATTTGCAATTCACCTTTATTTGAATAGCTTAATACTTCAATATTCTTCTCCCTTAGCTCCTAAAACTCTTCCTTAAAATTTCCCAAGTCAAATAAGTACCAGTTTTATAGCTGTAAGACATAGAATGTTCCTAAAACCCTTATTTGTGGCCTACTTCTGATCTGCTCTGATACAAGCAATTTGGTGTCCACAATACAGGCTGTAGCCCAGTCCAGTGTTTTGTCAGGAAATAATCAGCCTGACCAGGGCTCCTTAGTTGACCTTTCTTTCCAAATGTTTCATACAAAACTGTAATCAAATTGTTTTGCTGTTTTCCCCAAAAAGTTTCAGCTACTTATTATGAGCAAACAGTCAAATTTTGATCACCATGACTTATTTTAAGATGGTTTGTGATTAGAAAAAAAGATTAAAATGTTCTTATTGGGAGCTTGCTTCATTCTGAACTAACAATAGACTTGCCACAATCATGATCAAGTGTTTTTGTTTTTATTTGAACCTATTAGAAAGTAGGTTACATTTCAAAAATAAAAAAATAAAAAAAAAAACCTTTACGTTTGCTTTGGCTCTTGTTATTTAGAAATTACTTTTACTTTCTTGTTTATCCTTTTTCTTAATTCTTTTCCTTTCTTCCCCTTCTTAATTTGCTGTTCAGTTGTGTCAGAAACTCTGTGACCCTGATATGTGTGGGGTCTTTTAGTTCTCTTCCTTTGAAAATATATTTTAAAATCATGATTGATACCTCCACTGTTTTATACAATAAGTTCTGTTCCTTCCCTTTGTTTTATCTGTGTGTATCTCATTATATATGGTATGTATTATGTACACACACGTTTGTCTCATTTTACCTGAAAGCAAGAAGCTGTTGAATTTAGTCTGTTCTCCATTTCTGCCTTATGAGTACAGTTTTATTTTTTTAGACTTGATCCCTAATACTCAGTTCAGCCCAAAGCTTTCTTTAAAAAATTTTTTTGTTTAAAACTTAAAAAAGAAAAAACTATGTCATGTTCATAGCAGAATTTAAAGGAAAATTCAAAATGTGTAAGAACATATGGGGGGAGCTCGTCTAAACCCCTAAATCTTTCTGGGAGAGCAAGACCGAATGAGACGCCCCGTTCTTCCCCCCCCCCTTCCAGGGAATGGAGGAAAATGAAGCTTAAGGCTCATAGTATTGCTGGAGATCATTTAATATTTCCTCCATGTAGTGTAGCTAGCCAAGGGTAGAGAGATGTTCTCTAAGCTCACTTCAATTCAGTGACCTTTTTCCTTGTGGCTGCAGCCTGACCATTAGAGACCCCAGTATATAACAGCAGAGTGGGAGAAGGGCCCAAACTCTGCTCCTCTTAAGTTTCTCTGGTTATCTCCTGTAAAGTTCTGTTGTCTCCAGAAACTGTGGATCGCTCTCTGGGATGAGATCTGCTCTCTCAACTCAATCTCCCGGCCTGACTCTTCTTCCTCCAGAGAGCCACCAACTCTGACCTAGAGTAGACTCCTCCTTGCTCAATGTTGTCTTCTTTTATCCTCCCAGAGAATGGGCATGTGAGGACTCAAGGGCTTGTGGGAAAATTACTTCAACCAATGATCTTGCTCCTTTTAAAGGTTGTGTAAACCCCTTTTCATATGTAAACTCCTCCTCAGAATTTCAAAGGGGTAAACTCCCCTTAAAGGGCAGAACCAAAAGTTGTGAACTAGAGAATTGTTAAGTATGGATTTAGCACTTAGTAAGAACCTAACAATCTCCCCAGAATAGATCAAAAAGAGTGCTGGCCTGGGACCCCCCAGAGGGGTGGGGTCCCCAGAAAGGCGTGTCTCCTTGTTGCAGGGGGGGGGGGAGGTGGGGAAACATTTCCTGTAGTGTCTAGGAGTTCCTGCCTGAGAGCAGCGCTTTCTGGTGAGAGAAAAAAAAAGTTTAGGATGCAAAGGAAGGTCCTTTGTCCCTGGAGGGGCTGGGCAGAGGGAGTTTCCTCAAACCAAGCATCTCTGTTCAAGGAAGGATTTTTAGAGGCAGAGGTGTGTCTAGATTGTGAGAAGGTAAAAGCTTTTAGTTTTTCCCAAATTCTTGTAGCACCTCTGTCTAGATTTGCTACTAAATAGGGAAAGAAAAAAAAAAAAAAAAAGGTCTTTTATCTTGTCCGGAGTTAACACAGGTATTTTCTCTGGGAGAATACTGCTTTAACAGATCAAAACCCAACATGGTTCTGAGTGTTCAGAGTTTTGGGGTTCTGTTTGGTCACCAAATGATACCTAGTTTTTTTTGGGTTCCCGGTAAGGGAATCAAAGTTATGAGGTTGAGATTTAAGGAACCAAAATGAGATTAGGGTTTCTGGTGGTCAGGGAGTTAAATAAGGTCTAGTGGCAGGTTCAGGGAACCAAAGGGAGAGGTTTGGCTGCCCTGCACCCCTTGGAATTCGGGCAAAGGGGAGGGAGTTTCGGGGACTTCCTTCTGGAGGTGCACAGGTTCTCTGTAAAAGAATTTACAGACCTAAAAACCTAGATTGATAAAAGGTTTATTATGGGGAATTGGAAGTAAGGTTAGAAATCCTGATAGATTTTGTACAAACAAAACTAATGCAAACAAGATTAGAAGGGAAGTAACAAATTGGGAAAACATTTTTACAGTTAAAGGTTCTGATAAAGGCCTCATCTCCAAAATATACAGAGAATTGACTCTAATTTATAAGAAATCAAGCCATTCTCCAATTGATAAATGGTCAAAGGATATGAACAGACAATTCTCAGATGATGAAATTGAAACTATATCCACTCATATGAAAGAGTGTTCCAAATCACTATTGATCAGAGAAATGCAAATTAAGACAACTCTGAGATATCATTACACACCTGTCAGATTGGCTAAGATGACAGGAACAAATAACGATGAATGTTGGAGGGGATGTGGGAAAACTGGGACACTGATGTATTGTTGGTGGAGTTGTGAAAGAATCCAACCATTCTGGAGAGCAATTTGGAACTATGCCCAAAAAGTTATCAAACTATGCATACCCTTTGACCCAGCTGTGCTACTACTGGGCTTATATCCCAAAGGAATACTGAGAAGGGGAAAGGGACCTGTATGTGCCAAAATGTTTGTGGCAGCCCTTTTTGTAGTGGCTAGAAACTAGAAAATGAATGGATGTCCATCAATTGGAGAATGGTTGGGTAAATTATGGTATATGAAGGTTATGGAATATTATTGTTCTGTAAGAAATGACCAGCAGGACGAATACAGAGAGGCTTGGAGAGACTTACATCAACTGATGCTGAGTGAAACGAGCAGAACTAGGGGATCATTATACACTTCAACAATGATACTGTACGAGGATGTATTCTGATGGAAGTGGATTTCTTCAACATAGAGAAGAGCTAATCCAATTCCAATTGATCAATGATGGACAGAATCAGCTACACCCAGAAAAGGAACACTGGGAAATGAGTATAAAGTGTTAGCATTTTTTGTTTTTCTCCCCAGATTATTTTTACCTTCCGAATACTATTCTACCTTTGCAACAACAACAACAAAATTCGGTTCTGCACATATATATTGTACCTAGGATATACTATAAGATATTTAATATGTATGTGAATGCCTGCCATCTAGGGGAGGGGGTGGAAGGAATGAGGGAAAAAATTCGGAACAGAAGTGAGTACAAGGGATAATGTAAAAAATTTCCTATGCATATGTACTATCAAAAAATGTTATAATTATAAAATTAATAAAATAAATTTAAAAAAAATAGAAATCCTGACAGAGAGGCATAAAGTCTCATTAGGGAAATACGTGAGGGTAAAGAGAGGATGGCATTGGAAAGAATATTCTAGTGAACAGAGGCTCCTTGGCATGCCAAGCATGGAGCTGGCATGTTTGGAACCTCTGCCAAGAGAGGGTTTTAATTTGGCTCTTTTATAGCTACAAGCTGAAGAGAATTTGTGGGTGGAGTCCCAATATGGCTCATAGCTGGGTTTCAGCTTGAGCTGGAATTTGAATTGAATCCAATGAGTTTCAGGACTGAGCAGACCCCACCTGGATAAAAAAGATGAAACTGTCCCTCAGAGCAGGGTCCCTCACTGGGGCAGAGTTGAAGGAGATTTTCTCCTTTTAGGATTTTTAGAGTTTCGGACTCCCCTCCAGTTTGATATTACTCTTTGGGGTAGGAGAGGTTTTCTTTTTTCTTCAATATTCTATTTTGAAGAGAAACTCCAGTGTTTGCTGTTCTCATCATAAGTTACTATGGTTGGGTTCTTTCTCCTTTGCCTGCTCATTTTGTTTGAAACTTCTCTATAGGAGCTTGTTATTGTAAACTCTTCTAGTCCTGGGAGATTGGGGCTGTGCCTCTTGCCTCAGGTCCTGCTTTGCTTCTCCCTTTGGCCTAGAATGGAAACCAAGATCTCTTCTGTCCTGTAAGTGTCCATAGGCAACAGTGTCCCTGCCCCACTGCTTTTGAACTCAGTGTCTGTGATGATTTCTTGGCACCCAGGGCCATTTCTGGGCAGCACATCTGGGGCTGGCATTCCTTATCAGCAGAAGTTCCCTCAATTTTCCCCTGCTCAGGTGCCCAACGCCCCATACCATGGGGAAGTGTCTGGGACTGAGGCTGCATCCCAACCTGGCTAGTCCCAGAGCTGTGTCAGTGGATCTAGCCTGGAGGTGTTTACATTTCACAGGAGCCAAACCTGCATCCTGCAATCTTGTTCGGGATCTTCACTTGTCCCAGGAAGTTCTTCTCTCTCTCTTGTTCCTTGTTATTGCTTCACATTTGCAGTAACATGCAAATTTCTCTAGTTTGTGACAGAAATCTGGAGAGCTAGGGATTTTCTGACTTACTCTTTCATCTTCCTAGAATCCTCTCCATTTCATCCACTTTTTTTCATATTTTTTTTTTTGAGCCTGTTGGTGATTCTAGTGGAGCCTAGGCCACCAATCAGATATCTCAGTGAAGTCCTTGATTCTGGTGATTTTCAAGAAAGTCTAAGTTCAGAATGGTGGTCTTGGAGGAACTAGCAGCAATGTCCATGGCAATAAGATTAGAAACCTTATCAGAGACGTTTCCTTTTCTCATAGTCTCAGAGCTGCCACAGTCACAAGGCAAAGGTAGGATCTGCCATGAATATCACACTAATAAAGAAACCTCCAATAAAGTGCAGGTCTTTATTTCAACTGCTGTTTGTCCACCTGGCCCCCATGAAAGTGACACATCAAATCCCAGACCCCAAATGAGATCACCAGTTTTGTTGCAGGGCCTCCTTGACATTCTCGAATTATGGCAAAGCCCTACACAAACCATTCACCATTCCCTGGAGCCCAGGGCCCCATTGGATCCCCACTTTAATTCTGAGTCCTTATGAAGATCATTAGTATAATCCATTTTTCCATTTTACTCCAGGTTGACCATCTACAAAATTTTAGAACTTCCCCACCCCACAAAAAAGAAAAGAAAACAAACAAAAAACACTAGCTAAAGCCTATCTCTATTGTGAGACCACTCACTGGTACATAGCAAGGTTACCTAATAGGTGATATTATGTTTTCCCTCAAAATCCATCTGTCCTCTCTTGCTTACCTTTTTTTTTTTGAGGTAATCTATATTCATTGTAAAAATGTGACCTTTCACTTCACTTTGTTTAATGAACAAGCGTTAACTTTCCCTCCTATCTAGCTTCTTTCCCTCTCTCATAGAATAGGGAAAAAAAGAAAACTAAACTCTTTTGGAAAATATAAATATATAGTCAAACCATGCAAATTCTCCTATTGACCACATCCAAAAAATATATCTCATTCTGCACCCTGAGTCAGTTCATCATCTTTTTATCTAGCAGTGCCCAATATGCATCCTCATGGGTCCTCAGGAATCTGACTTGGTCATTACATTAATCAGAATCCTTAACATTGTTTGTCTTAATAATGTTATTATTGCATAATTTCATCTCTACTTCTACTCACTCTACTCAGCACCTGTCTTTTCTCTGAAAATCCCCTCATGTTATTCTTTTAGATACAACATTGTTTCTAAATAATATTTTATTTTTTAAATAAATGGAAAGATAAATATCACATATATTTAAAAATATTGAATTCCAAATTTTCTCCTACCCCTCCCTTTTCCCTGGTATGCAATGGTAAGAAATTTGAAACAGGTTTTATTTGTGCAATCATGTAAAATTTGTTGCAATTATTTGTCATGTTGTTGAAACATGTTGAACAGATTAAAAGAACCTCCCCTTTCCATCTCCCCATCCCCTAACCCCATCTAAAACAAAAGAATGTGAAAATAGTGAGCTGTAATCTGTACTCAGACTCCATCAGCTCTTTTTCTGGAGTTGGATAGTATTTTTTTTCATAATACATTTGTAAGTCTTCTAGATCATTTTGTTGTGGAGAAGAGCTCGATCATTCAAAGCAGATTATCTTACATGGTTTGCTGTAAGTTTTTATCATATTCTATTAGCTCTATTTACTTCACTTCGCACCTGTTCATATAAATTGTTTTACAAATTTTCCTAAGATCTGATCTGCTTATATTTCTTTACACCACAATTGTATTTCTTTATGACTTGTTCGCCATTCCCCAACTATATTCTAAAGCAGCAGTCACCAAAACCATTTGGTATTGGCTAAGAAATAGAGTAGTTGGTCAGTGGAATAGGTTAGGTTCACAGGACAAAATAGTGAATAACTAAAGCAATCTAGTGTTTGACAAACCGAAAGACCCCAACTTTTGGGTTGAGAACTCACTATTTGACAAAAACTACTGGGAAAATTGGAAACTAGTATGGAAAAAACGAGGCATTGACCCATACCTAACACCCTATACCCAGAGAAGATTGAAATGGGTTCATAATTCAGACATAAAGAGTGATAAGAAAATTAGAAGAACAAAAGAAAGTTTACTTTTCAGATCTGTAAATAAGGAAGAAATTTATGACCAAGGAAGAAATGGAACTCATTATTGAATACCAAATGGATAATTTTGATCATAGTAAGTTAGAAAAAAGGTTTTGTACAGAAAATAAAAAGGAAGCAATAAACCGGGGGAAAATTACATTCAAGAGTTCTGATAAAAACTTCATTTCTAAAATATAGAGTATTGACTCAAATGTATAAGAATTCAAGCCATTTTCCTACTGATAAATGGTCAAAGGATATGCACAAACAATTTTCAGATGAAGAAATTCAAACCATTTCTAGTAATATAAAAAGGTACTCTAAATCACTAATGATCAGAGAAATGACAATTAAGAAAACTCTGAGGTACAACTACACACCTCTGTGATTGGTTAAGATGACAGAAAAATATAATGACAAATGTTGAAGGGGACGTGGGAAAACTAGGATACTAAAACATTGTGGAATTGTGAACAGATCCAACCATTCTGGAAAGCAATTTGAAGGTTATCAAACTGTGCATATCCTTTGATCCAGCAGTGTTTCTGCTGGGCAAACGGATCATAAAGGAGGAAAAGGGCCCCACGTGTGCAAAAATGTTTGTAGCAGCTCTTTTTGTAGTGGCAAGGAACTGGCAGTTGAGTGGAGGCCCATAGGTTGGAGAATAGTGGAATAAGTAATGGTATATTAATATTATGGAATATTATTCTTGTATAAGAAACAGAAGATGACAAGAAAAAATAATGATGAATGTTGGAGGGTGTGATGTTCTTTTTCTCTAAACTGTAATCCTTCTCTGGGAGCAAGTTTCTTTGGGGAGCTTCTGGAGACAACCTTGGCTTGAATCTTTTCCTGGGGTCCATCTAGCTTTAATAGAGGCCCATCTCTCTCCTTGGTTCGCTGATGAGCTCTTGTCAGAATGTCTCCAGACAGCTTCAGTCTCTAGCTCCTTCTGAATCCAAAGCCTCCATCCCGCATGAAGGTAGGCATGGGAATGAAATCTTGACTCTGAATCTCCTAGAGTGTGAGAATCAGACTCCACCTCTGAGAATAGGCTTGTGGGTACTCCCTTGGGCTTATTGGAGCTCCTTAAAAGTATGCTCTCTTAAAGGTATGAAAGGTGTGAACTCTGAACTAGAGAACTGTTAAGTACCATGCTAAATTAAGCAACCAATTTAACACCTTATAAGAATCCTAACAAGAGGGGATGTGGGGAAAACTGGGACACTGATGTATTGTTGGTGGAGTTTTGAAAGAATCCAACCATTCTGGAGAGCAATCTGGAATTATGCCCCAAAAGTTATCAAACTGTGCATACCCTTTGATCCAGCAGTGGTACTCCTGGGCTTATATCCCAAAGGAATATTGAGGAGGGGAAAGGGACCTGCATGTGCCAAAATGTTTGTGTCAGCCCTTTTTGTAGTGGTTAGAAACTGGAAACTGAATGGATGTCCATCCATTGGAGAATGGTTGGGTAAATTGTGGTATATGAATGTTATGGAATGTTATTGTTCTGTAAGAAATGACCAGCAGGAGAAATACAAAAAGGCTTGAAGATGTTAGGATCCTTAATAGTGGTAAGTCAGTACTTAACAATTCTCTAGCTCAGAATTCACACCTTTAGTTCACACCTTTAAAAGGAGTTTATACCTTTAGACTTCTGAAAGGAGTTTACACTTTTAAAAGAGCTAGTTCATTGGTTGTAAGGAGTTCTCACAAGCCCATTCTCTGGGAGGATAAAAGGAGCCAAGACTCAGTGAGGGCAGTCTGGAAGGAAGGCAGTCTGGATTGGGTCAAGGAGAAGACTTCCCGTGGATTCGCAAGTCCAGCAGATTCACAAGTCTAAAGGAAAAGCCTGCTCATGGACTTCTGGGAGATTCACAGCTAGGATCAACTTCTGGGAAACCCACAGTCCCACACTTGGAGGCAGAGTCTGATTCATTCCCATGTCTACCTTCGTGCTGACTGGAGGCTTTGGATTCAGAAGGAGCTGGAGATAAGATTTGGAAAGAGACAGTAAAGGACTTTAACTCCTGGCTGCATTTGGGATTATTGAAATGAACTGAAACTAAGGCTGCCTCCAGAAGCTCCCCAAGAAACCAGCTCCCAGAGAACGATTATAATTTAGAGAAACAGAACATCACAGGAGGGGATGGGGAGAAGAGAGGACAAAATTTAGAACACAGGGTTTTGTAGGGGTGAATGTCAAAAATTATCCACATATATATTTTGAAAATAAAAAAGCTTTAATTAAAATTTTAAATAAACTTGTGACTTAAAAAATGAAAAGCTAATATTATTTTTTTAAAAAGTAATAAAAATGAGCACAGGTATTGGTGCATTCAGGAAAAAGGTGCATCATCTGCTGATGTTTCCTGACCTGGACTTGGTAGAATGATGGTGGTTTTTTTACACTTTCTTCTCATTCTTACGTGTTCTTTAACATTCGAATGCAGGTACTTTAAAAATTTTAATATTTCATTCTTTCCATTTAAATTGTGTAGTTAGCAGATACATATACTGCTTTCTTGGCTTTACCCAATTCACTTTGCAACAGTTCCCAAAGAGCATGTCATACTGCCCTGTACTCACTACCTCATCATTCTTAAAGCCCAGTTTTAGTATTCCATTATTCATCTTCCACACCTTGTTTAATAATTATTCCCTGAGTTATGAGCATCTAATTTGTATCTATCAGAAAAAAATTGCCAATAATAAATATTCTGAAATGTCTGGGGACTTTTTTTTCTTATTAATGGCTTCTGAGGGGGCATAAGTCCAGTAATGGAGTCTTTGCTTTGATATATTTAAGAAATTTATTTCCATACAAACAAATGTGTATGTATGCATATATATATATACATATATATATATACACACATATATATATATATTTTTTTTTACACACACATATAAACATATACACATACAATAGCAGGCAGAGGATTAGGTCAAGTACTAATTTATTTGATTGTTTTAAAATATCTCCCTTGTTAATTTTATCCATGCTGGATGTATTATTTAAAAAAAAATAATTCTGTCGTTTCAACATCCAAATCATAGAAATAAGAAGGTTCAGGGACAGTCCCCCATTGTGTTCTGAAACAAGCTACTTGGAAAGTCCTTTTCACCAGGTACTTGTTGTAACCGGAACAAAATATAAATATATCATTAAAGAACATCAAAGGAAAGAGTCAATAAAGACAATTTGGAGAATGGGAGAGAAATAGTTCCTAATTTAAAATCCTGCAAGAAAAAGTATATTAAAAACTATGTTTAGAGGTAATTGAAAAATACTTCTATAGGGAACAAACATTAAAAGATGAATTATTTTGTAAAATAAGAAATCTTGAGAAATAAAATAATCATGACTTAATTTGTCATATGTTTATATTTTTGGAAGTGGAATTTTATTAGAGTAAGATATGCTCTTCTTCCTATAATTTCCATTCACTTGGATCTTCAAGGCAAGATGTTACCATAACTATTTGGTAATATATTGAGGAAAAAAAACACTTTTTAAGCTGCATCCTCTTTTGGAAACCCCAAGTCCAAGCCAAGGAAGGGAGGGAGGCAGAAAGAAAGGGTGAAAACGTCCATCTGAAAAGGGAAGTGAAGTAATGTCCCTAAAGGTTTCTCTCCACTGTCTCCACAGCACTCCAGGCCATTCACAACACCTCTCCACCAACCTTCCAGCCCCCCAGACAGAGTCCTGGCCAGGCAGGGGAAGCCCCCAAGGAGCAGATACACTCAGATTCACAAAAGTATATAAACCCCCAAGAGCACCTACACAGGCTCTCACACACCAATGATCCTACCTTCACACACACAACACGCAGTGTTACAATTCTAGGACCTTCCACCCTTCCTTCCGCAATTTCTCCTGGGCACTAAGAAAAGCTCACAAGAAAAGCCACTAAGAAAAGAGAGAGAAAGTTCTCGAAGAGGCGAGGTTGGGGAGGAAAGAGAAGGAGAAGAAAGGGAGGGACTGAGGCAGGAGCAGGGGAGGGGGCACTTACCTCTCACAGGTAGTAGCAGGATCCTCGGGATCTGTCAGTCTGGAAGGGGCACAAGGGGCACTTCAATTGCTCTCCTCCCCCCATATCCTCATACGGAGAGAAAAGAGACCTATTTAATGGAAGGTGGGAGCGGGCAGTCACTGTGACAGCACCATCAAGCTGGGCTATTCTCCCAGAGGAGAGGGAGAAAGTAGGAAGGAGGGGAGGAGGCTCTGTGATATCAGGCCCAGTGCAGTGGGAGCCCCCCCACCCCCTTCCCTAGTCATTTCTCTCGGTCCACATTATTACCCAGCCTGTCTAGGGAAAGGGGCCAAAGTACATTTTCCACTAGGAAATGGGCCTGGTGCTGATCAGGGTCCTGGATTCCAGAGGAAAAGCTGCTACAGTTGGGGGCGAAGGGCAGCAGGTGAACTAAATTTGGGCCGGTTGAGGAACAGCCCATTTACAGAAAGTGGGAGGGGAGGACTCAGAAGGAAAGGGGGAGGTCTTGGGGAGGGTGGATGACTCTTGAGAGTTAGAGGCACAGCTGTAGCTGAGGTAGTATTTGGGCTACTGTCCTTAAGGCAATAGAAAACAAATGTATGGAGTTCCATACGAGGTAAACTTCCCAATAAAAAAGCTCTTTAAGCATGCTCTGGAGACACCTGACACTCTTGTTTCATCTAGGCAGGCTTCTAGTAGCAGAAAGAATGACTTCTCAGCAAAATACAAGAACTTGCTGAGCTAACTCCTGATTGTTTTCCCCCAAGTGTTTTCCTGGGGATATCGCATCCTTCAAGAAGGGGTTCAGATGGTTTCCTCAAAAAGCATCAGTGAACATTTTTCAATAAGTAACTAAGGTACTTATAGATATCCAAAGACCAGAATACGCTCAGAGTAAACATGGGACTGTATAAAGAAGTATTTCCATTGTTACCTGCGCCCTTCTAGCAGGGCTAGGGCTCCTTGTCAGTGGCAGAGATGGCCAAGAACGGCACATGACATTCTACCCTTGGGAGTTTTGCCTGCAAATACCTTACAGTTTGTCTCCATGCGGACACCTGGCAAATATCCCAGGGGTGCAACACATGCCCGCCCTGTTGGAATGGGAACAACATCTGCAAAGGGGAATCTGGGCTGCTCAGCATTAAGGCAGGTCCTTGTCTGGAGGAAGCCATGGGAATCAATATGGAAGGCCTCTTTGTGGAAAGGCTAATACATGAATGGGTCTAACAAAATCACACACTTAGCCCTCCAAGCACACTGGCCTTTCCATGCTTTAGATGATATAATTCATCCCAGTTCAATAGTGAGAGCAGTAGATAGGGTTCTTCATGTGATATCTCATTTGATTATCTATTCAGTAAATGAACACACGAACCCCCGTGGTAGTTAGGATCACCACAAAACTGGAAGAGTTCACCCTTTTTTCATCCTTTATATCTCAATATAGTGTGTACACCATGTAAATTCCTGCAATAATAAGAATGACCTACTCCAATGTGAAGTGGAACAAGATGTGAATATGATGAAAGAGTAGAAGCTGATTTCTAAAGTGGGGGTGAAGGCCCTATTTCATGTGGTAGAAGGGACCCAACATATTGTACAGAGATATTAGTCCATCTGTCATTCCTTTCTACCCACTTCAGTTGAGGAGTTCCACCAGAGACCCTGGATCTCTAGAGAGGCCCCGATTGCCTTCCCCAGAATGCCACGGATGGCTCTATAGGAAGGAGATATTTACAAAAAAACTGGAGAGCTTTTGGGGGGAGCAGGAGAACTCCAAAAGGAGATCAGCACTATGCAAGGGACAGCTATATGCAACTGACCTCTTGTGACCCAGCAGATAATTGCCTGGAGAGGGACAGCATTTGGTGAGTCATTGAAGAAATAGGAAGATTTCTTCCACTGATCTTCAGCCGTGGTCAGGAACCGCTAAGGGAAGCAATTGCTTCAGAGGAGGGGCAGTGGGGCTAGATTGAGGAAATTTCCTCAGGGCTGTGATATCAATAGTTAGCTTGAGGGAATGTCTAAGGTTCTGGGCACAGAGACACATAGGAGGTTCAGGAATTGCCACAAGATGCAGGTGTGTATTTGCAAGAGAAGGCATGTGAATATATCCCAAGAGGGACTTTAGAAAATCAGAGCAATATTACTGGAACCATGATTGAGAGGAGAGGGTGGCTGGAAAAGGACAGTGAAGGAAAAGACTTTTAGGTGTGTCATGATGTCTAAGGCACAGCAAAGTCGCCAAATTATCTACTCAGTTATATTTTCCCTACTAAGCCCAAGCATAAGGTGAGACAGCTAAATCTGTGATATTATTTCATGCATACTGAAAGACCTTCCTGATCCTAAATATCAAGAAACTAAGTACTAAGCATTTCTTAAGTACCTGCTTTGGACCAAACACTGTGCTTGTCACTAGGTATATCAAAATCCTAACCAATCCCTTCCTTTCAGGGGCAGATTTTATATTGTGGAAGACAAAGTATACATAAATATGTAAATATGTATGTGTGTGTACATATACATATATTACAAACAATGTGTATTTACAAGAGAGTATACATCTTTGTTTCTGTATTTTAATGTGTATACAAAATGTACTAATTATATATATATACATATATATATGTATAAAAATACCCACACAAATTATATAGAAAGTAAAAGCAAAGTAATTTCAAGAGAAGTGTACCCTCAAGTGAAGAGAGAAAGGAACAGTCCTTGTATAGTGCATGGATGACCTATTACATCCTTATTAGAAGCCAGGCCTCTTTGAACGCACAAGTTTCCAGTTTTTGGTTTTTTGTTAGGATATTCTACTTTTCTTCGTATTGAGCTTGCAGTCCATAAACCCCCAGAATCTTTTTTTTACACAAACCACCATATAACTATGCTTTCCTCCATCTTATACATGTAAAATTCACTTTCAAAAGGGGGGGAGAGAGGGAGAGGGAGAGGGAGAGGGAAAGGGTGAGGAACAGTTAAAACATTATAGAAGGAAATATATATATAGTTGATCATAATTGATGTGAAAAAATTTAAGTGAATTTCTCTGATAGACTTTTTTTCTCAGAGGGAATAGAATCAAATTTATAGAAATAAGTGTTTCTCAATTAGTGAAAGGTCAAAGGATATGAACAGGCAATTTTTAGACAAAATAATCAAAGCTATTTGAAATCATAGGAAACAAAACCCTCTAAATCACTATTTATCAGAGAAATGCAAATTGAAACAACTCTGATCTACTTCCTCACACCAGATTGGCAGATATGGTAGCAAAGGAAAGTGACAAATGTGGGAGGGGATGTGGGAAAATTAAAATATTAACATACTACTGGTGAAATTGTACATCAATTTAACCAGTCTGACAATTAATTGGGAATTATGCCCAAAAAGCTATAAAACTATCCATATCCTCTGATCAAGAAATGGCACTACTAGATCTGTATTAGAAAGAGATAGAAAGTAAAAAGAGAAAGAAGTTATATATGCAAAAAAATATTTATAGCAGCTGTTTTCATGGTGGTAATTAATTGGAAACTGGCAATCAACTAGAGAATGATTGAAATAGTTATTCTATATTATTGTAATGTAATACTTATATAGCTCTTTAAGAATGGAGGAGCATGCTCTCAGAAAAAAACAGAAACACTTGTATTGATCCAAAGTGAAATAAGCAGAGTCAGGAGAATACTGTACAGTAATAGCAAAATTGTATGATGATCTGCCATGAATAATAACTTAGCTTTTCTCAGCGGTACTATATTCTAAGTCAATACTGTAGGATTCATAATGGAATGTGCTATCCATCAACAAAGAAAGGAGCGATTGAGTCTAAAAGGAAAGTAAAGATGCTTTTTCTTTATTTTTCTTGGGTTTTAGTCTGTGTTTTCTTTCACAGAATGATTTACATGGAAATGTGTTTTGCTTGACTGCACGTGTATAACCTATGTCAAATTTCCGGCCTTCTCAAATTGGGGGGAAGGGAGAAAGAGAGAATTTGAAATTCCAAATTTTGTGGTAAAACAAGGTTTAAAAAGTTATATGCAATTGGGAAAAATTATTTTTTCATTTTTGACAAAATTGAGAGTTTGATCAATGGAAAAACTTAGGTACATAATACAGAAGCAAAAAAATAACATTTAATAAGGAGAATAATAATAACTAATAATAATAAAATAAGGGTAAGAAGTCATGACAGAAGTCATGGAGAGAACCTGATAATTGTGCTTCTAGAAAACTGAAGTGTTTTTGCCCAAACAAATCAAATATAATTAAAATGAGAAGGGTAAGAGTCAAGTGAGGAAAAACATCTTTGCAGGAATGTTTTCTAAGGACTGATACATATAGAAGATATGGAAGGAACTGTTTCCAATTTCCAAGATTGAGAGCTCCTCTCTAATAGGTCAAGGGAGAGGGAGCTTTTAAAAGACGAAATCCAAGCCATCAAGAGCCTTGTGACAAAATGCTCCAAATCCCTCAAGTGAATATGAAAATAATTCCCTTCTAACAGTCTGTAAATCACAGAGACGCACAGGGTCAGGAATAGTTGCTCCTTTTGTTCCAGATCTAGGTACATGGAAATGCCCCATTTCCCAGGTGCAGGTTGAAACCAGAAGAAAAATTAAATTAAAAGATGTTGGAATACATGGGAGCCAGCTGACAGTGGCTGCTGGAGATCCAACCCAGAAAGGATTTCCTCTTGTGAGAGGATGACACAAGGAGACTGAGAGGCCGTTGCTGTTCTCTGACCTCTCTGACTGAGAGGCCGTTGCATTGTCTAACCTCCCTCCTCTTCCCTTTGCCTCCAATGTATCTCATTTCCAGTCCATAACATCTGTGTCAGCAAAGGCTGCCCTGCAATTTCTACAGATGTTATGATCCACAGCTGTGGAGACTCTCGGAGAATTGACCTGTCCCTTAACCAAAGAACACAAAACAAAAGACAAGACTTGGAGAAAGGAATGGGAAGATTTCCTAGACTGTCTCCTCTATCCCCAACCCAAAGATGGAGATAAGGATGGGAACGTCCATATGGGGAAGGGAGAAAGGAAGTGTCAACAAAGGCATCACTGGCTGACCTCCATCACTCCCATCCCACTGACTACCCCCTAAAGCCCAAACATCCACACGAAGGCCTGGACTGAGGAGGAGCAGCCCTGGAGGAGGAAATCCACACAGATAAACACGAATACCCATTCATACACACACATATGATGCTACCTGAAACACAACAGCAGCCTACAATATATATTAATATTCCCTGACAAGCCCCATCCACGCCCACCCACATCCTCCCAGGAACAAAAAGAAGCCAATTGGCCAGGGAGGGTGTTCAAGGTGAAGGCTGAAAATGGGTCGGAAGAGAATTTAATGGGGAATGAGGGAAGTGGGGCAGGAGGAGGAGTACCAGGAAGGGGGATCACCTCACCCATGTCCAGGCAGATAAGTGCAGGAACTTCTGGCATCTGTCAAGTGGGGGTCTTTGTGACGGATGACGGGAATGGGAGGGGGCTGGGGGTAGACAAATTTCTAGTTGCCCAAAGACTCCCCTCCAGACTGAGGGGGAAAGGGAACTACCTCCTCCTAGTCCATCTGTGATGGAGAAGACTTTCCTGCACTCTGGTCTCCACCTAGAGAAAAAGAAGAGGGAGAAGAGAAGGGAGGAAGCTGTATTCTGGCAAGACCATAGCATTGCAAGCCCCCCATCATTTCAGTCAATTTCCATCACTCAGTCTGGTGAGAAGAGAGTACCAGAATGCATCTCCCACTTGCAGGAGGACCCGGGGCTGAGCAGGGTCCCAGGATCCTGAGGGCGGCCAGTAGAACTGAAGTGGGGAGGGGCTGAGCTCACTTGTGGTCGTCTGAGGTCCCTCCTTTTATGGAAAACTGGGAGAACCAGGAGGGAGAGGGCTGTTCTGAGCTCCACAGAAGGGATTATCCCGGTAGCTGCAGGTGCCACAGAGCCACAGCTTCTGAATCGCACTTGGCTTCCTGACAAGCCCTAGAGCAAACCTCCTTTCTTCATACAAAAGGAGCAAAAAGCAGGCCTGGGGCTCCCCGGCACAAATGCATCTGTGCCCCTGGTCAAGCGTGGGCTGGAGGATACTGAAGCTAATTGTCCCTGGATAATTCACCCCATCAAAGCAAGAAAAGTTGAGGCAGAAGCTTGAGGATCCTCTGACAATTCAGGATGCAATTTTACCTATGAGGAGTATCATGAGGGGACCCAGAGGCTTTCAGGGAGTCCAAGCATCTAGCCAGGAGCCTCTCAAGGCACTCAGGAGCACAGAGACCTGAGCTGACTCAGTACCCTCAATAAAAACAGGCAAATGGTGGTGGAGGTTCCAGGGCCAATCCAAAAACTGTCTTCTAGTCACTCAGGATCCAAGGAGCTGGGACCATGTTTTGCTTCTTCGTTGGCAGAGAGGCAGCCATGTCAGAAGTTCAGCAGCAGGTGAATCCAGGGGAACAACCAAGGCCAGAGCCAGGCTCCAGGCAAAGGGGAAATGTCAGCCACTGACAAGGACAAAACTGAGAGGGAAAATGTACAAGAAAATGGCTGGTTTCAGCTAGAAAGGATATTTGTTAAATAACTACTCAATTCTGACCAAAATTTACCAGTGTCAAATCAAACAAGCTCAAAGTCCAAAGTCAAATTAACCCTGGACTATACAAACGTCAGACAGGGAGGGAGACTTTAGTGTCTTTGAGTTGGAAGTCAATCTGGCTCCTCCAACTCCATGTCCCACTGCTCTAGGCACAGGACCATGGCCTCCAACCCAAGCCAAGCCTCTCCTTCCAATCTCTTATGTGTGCTCTCCATCTGCTGCCTCAAGTCCTTCTTCATCCAGTCCTAACCTTTATCCACAGAAGGGGTCCAACGGATCATAGACTTAAATCTCCACCATGTCCCCACAGACCCAGGGCTCAACCCCAGAACCTTGGCAAGAACAGGCCCCATTAAGCCGCCGGCCCTGCTCTCAGCCCAGCTGGCACAGTCATCATGGAGCGGAGAAATCACTGGAAAGGCAGAGCCCACCTTCCACTACCAGCACCACCTGCTGACCAACGGTCCCAATACAAAAAGCGCACCAAAGTCCTGGCAGTGGCAGCAGTCTCTAGCCCAGCGAGCCTCCTTCCAGCCCACGCCTCACACCCATCGCTCTTGTCCCTTAGAGAGGGGGCCAGCAGCTGGGAACCAGGTGCCACTCACAGGGCAGGCAGGGCGAGCTAGCGGAGGAAGACAAGCAGCCTGAGGGAGGGGCAGGAGGCAGCCTGGACTTCATGTTCCCTTGGAGTTCTTCTGATCAGACTGGGGGGCATCAAGTTTGCGTCAAGTTTTACTCCCTTTTAACAGGAGCCAGCTATTGTTCTGATCCCTGACATCTGTCTGATCTGAGCCCTCCCTCTCTCCACCTGAAGAAGTTTCAGGGCAGACAGCCCTCCTCTCCTCTTGCCTGGACTACTCCAGTAGCTGCTGGGTGACCTTGCTGCCCCAGGTCTCTACTCTGGGCAGCCTGTCCTCCATGCTGCTACCAGAGTGATCTTCCTAAAACCAGGTCTGACCTTGTCACACCCCCCCATCCTCACCACTCTCCCTATCACCTCAAGGATGGGATAGAAAATCGTCTCTGGCATCCAAAGCCCATCAAAACCTGCCTTGATCTGTGCACTCGTCCCACACCTACACCCTCCCTGCAGACAGTCTGTGATCCAGTGACACCCTTTGCTGTTCTTTGCCCAGGACAGTCCGTCCCCCTGTTCTGGTGATTCTCACGTGCTCTTCCTGCTCCCTGCAAAGCTCTCCCCTCTCATCTAGGCCTCCCATTCCCTGATTTCCTTCCAGTCATCATCTTACCTTTTTCAGGAAGCCTTTTCTGGCACCCTTATCTCTAGAGCCTTGTTCTCTTGTTTGTTCCCAATGTGTCCAATGTAGGGTTTGTTGATATTTCAGTTATTTGTATATTGCAGCTGCTAGAGAATGTGAGGTCCTTGAAAATAGGGATTGTTTTTGGCTGTTTGTTTGTTTTTTCCCATTAAGTGCCTGGCACTTCCTAGGCCATTTATAAATGTTTATTGAAAGAATAACTGAGGCTTTCTTAAGTTTTCTTCCTCCTCGGATGACATGAATCGTCGCCTCTTGACCATCCTGCTTATCTTCTTGTCCAGCTCATTCTGGTCTCTCCAGTAGACTGAAGGCTCCCGTCTTTTGTCTCTTTCTGCATCTCCAACAACAAGCACAGTGCCTAGCATGGAGATGGTGCTTAGCATTTGCTTTATGAGTGATAATAATAAATAATTATGCACTTGTGATTCCCACCTTCCACACGTTATTTCTTTAATCTGTAAAACAGTCACAGAGGTTGCTATAGCAACTCCAGCTTCTCCGATTCTCATCCCACTTGTTTTTTTATGATTTTTTTTTTGAGATTGCCTTTTGGGGGCAGCTAGGGGGTGCAGTGGATAGAGCACCAGCTCTGAATTCAGGAAGACCCGAGTTCAAATCTGGTCTCAGACCACTAAACACTTCCTAGCTGTGTGACCCTGGGCAAGTCACTTAACCCCAGCCTCAGGGGAAAAAAGAGAGAGAGAGAGAGAGAGAGAGAGAGAGAGAGAGAGAGAGAGAGAGAGAGAGAGGAGAGAGATTGCCTTTTAATATTTTCCAGAAAATAAGGGGGAAAATAAACATTTAATGGTGCATAATTTGGTAATGGGAGAAATCTTTACATATAAAATAAACATTCCTTATTTTGCAATATAAGCTTATATTTTTAACTGAGATTTTATTATAATGAAATTTGCAGGTATTTCTATAATTTCCATTCCCTTTGATTTTAAAAAAGATATTACAATAAATATTGGGTAATATATAATTTAAAAATGTTTTTTCTAAACTGTCTCTTCTCTCCCCAGCTCCAATGCCAAGTCAAGGATGGAAGGGAGGAAGGCAGAAAGGATGAAAATGTTCATTTGAGGAGGGGATCAGAAGACTGTCCCCAAAGGCTTCTCCCTGCTGGTCTTCACCACAACCCAATCCACTCTATAACATCTCCCTACCAACCTCCTAGCCCTGCAGACAGAGTTCATGGCCCGTAGGGGAAGCCCCAGAGGAGGAGCCACAAAGAGAACTCTCTCACACACAGATTATCTTACCGACATACACAACACACTTAAAAACAAAAGTCCTGATACTCCCAGGACATTCCACACATCCTTCCAACATCTTGCTGGGCAGAGAAAGTACCCAATTGGGGAAGAGAGAGGTTCATGAAAAAGGGGAGATGGGGAGGGAAGGGAAGATAAGAGGAGCAGGGGTGAGGGCACCTACTTCACTCAAATCTGTTTAATCACCACCAGGACCATGAGGATCCATCAGTCTGGAAGATGGGGGTAATGGAGAAGTGGGATGTTAAGGGAAAGGTAAGAAAACTGAACAAGGGGCACACAGACCTTCATCTACTCTAGTCCTTGCACATCCTCATACTGAGATAAAGGGCACTTACATTTAAAAGAAGGTGGGAGGGAGTAGTCACTGTGATGTCACCAGAGGGAGGGGCGTGTCTCCTCCTATTGCAGAGGGAGAAATGGGCTTTATGATGCCAGGCCCAGAGCAGTGGGAGCTCCCCTCCCATTCAATTCTCTTTCCCCCAACACCCAGACTGGCTAAGGAAGAGGGCATCTTCCACCTGGAAGTGGTCCAGGCACTGACTAGGGTTCTAAGTCTCGGAGAATAGGATGCTAGGGCTGGGGATGAACTCAGCTTGGGGTGGTTACATGTTATAGGTGGTTAAGTTCAACTGGGAAAGGGAAGACACACAAGGGAAGGAAGAGGTAGAGAAGGAGGGCTGTCCTGGGCTCCGCCAAAGGAAAGACCATAAGAGCTGCCACAGCATCTCTAAACCACCAGCCCTTGAGGAGACTTGGATTCCTGACAGCCCCCAGAGCAGAGGAGGAAGGGCATAATCTGGGCGATCAGCGTTTCTTAGCCCCCTCCTTTCTTCAGGCAGAAGGAGACAAAATGCAGAATGATGGGGGGGGCACCAGGGTAAACCAAGAAAGGAGAGTAAAAGAGGGATTAACACACAAAAGCAATTGAACATAGAAATCTAACTGTCCAAAGGAAGGCTTCTCCTGTCTGTAGGGATGCAGCCATTTATTCTTGTATGTTACAGTCACAGAGAAAGAAAAGTAAAACAATAAGTACACATATGAAAGAGTTGGGAGGATTAAGATCACCATTCCTAGGCTCAAAAACATTGAGGAAGAACTGAATTGACAAAGTAAAATCTGAGGAAGGCAGTTCCTGGTTTATTCTATTTTAAGTAAAATTGCTTTAGAATATAAACCATTTGTTGATCACCTACTCAATGCTCACATAATGTTTAGACTGTTCAGAGGAGTGGGGGGGATAATAATGAGAAAGCATGGAAATTAGAGGGAGCAGCACAACTGGAGAAAGTTCAAGAACAAGATGGGCAGGCTCTGCTCTTCTGCCTATTTCACTTCATTCCCTGTAAATCACACAGGGCAGTTCCACCAAATTAGACAGTCCTGGGACTGATAACATTGAATTTGTGGGCATTGCCAAAGGTGGTATGTTGTGTGTGCTTAGTACAGTTCCTTGCATCTTGTGAGTTATTAACATTCTTTCATGGCTAACAGGACAGAACTTTCAGTGAAGAGATGATGGGTTTATGGTTGTTAACTAATCAAGAGCCTCCACCTTTTAAAAATATCTAATGGCAATGTCAAAAACATCTAGAAAATGCAAGTAGGATGAAATCTTGAGAAGCTGGAGTTGCCATGGAAATCCTCTCTGTGCTATTTTGTAGATTATCAGAATAATGCCTGGGAAGTATCATTCTGGACATGTTCTGATGGTTTCAGGAGATCTGGTGATTGTTTTAGATAATGGAATAGATAATTGAATGTCTTTCATAGGTGATTAAAGGGAGAAATGGGGGCATCATGTTCTAGATAAGTGAATATATCATTACCACCTTCTTCTACTATAGTCCCTCACTTCTGCAGTAGTGTAACGCCTTTTTACTTCACCCCTCCCAAGTCCAGTGGAATTATTTCTCACCAAAAGGACCCACAGATACAAAAAAAAGTTTATAGCAACTGTCTTTATGGGGGCAGGGATTTGGAAATTGAGAGGATGGCCGTTAATTGGGGAATGGGTAAAATCTCCCGGGTCAGATGGAATTCTACCAAGCATTTAAAGAACAATTAATTCCAATACTATGCAAACTATTGGACAAAATAGGGAAAGAAGGAGTCCTACCAAATTCCTTTTATGGCACAGATATGGTACTGGTATTTAAACCAGGTAGGGTGAAAACAAAGAAAGAAAATTATAGATCCTAATTATTTCCCTAATGAACATTGATGCAAAAATCTTAAATAAAATATTGCAAAGAGATTACAGAAAGTCATCTCTAAGATAACACACTGTGACCAAGTAGGATTTATACCAGGAATGCAGGCTCATTCAACATTAGGAAAACTATTAGCATAATAGACTATATCAATAACCAAGCTAACAAAAATTATATGATTGTCTCAATAGATGCAGAAAAAGCATTTGATAAAATCCAACACTGATTCCTATTAAAAACACTACAGAGTATAGGAATAAATGGTATTATGGGTACAACCTGCTAGTGGCTCCTGGGAATCTAATTCTGACCAGCAGAATAGATCCCTTCATGTGAGAAGATGATAATAATACAAGGAGACTGAGAGGCAGTTGCATTCTCTGTCCTCTCTCCTCTTCTCTCTTGCCTCCAATTTATTTCATTCCCAATCCATAAGCAACATCTGCATCAGTAAAGGCTGCTTTGCAATTCGTTCTAGTATGTTATAATTTACAGCTGTGGGAGCTTTCTAGAGAACTGACCCACCCCTTCACACTTAAGCATAGTTTTTTTTTTAAACAATTCCCTGGTTGTTTGTTTTTTTGTTTGTTTGTTTGTTTTATAAGATTATTTTTCCCCCAACAGTATAGTAAGTTTGTCCCATATTATAAAGTGGCTGTTATCTGAGTCCTTATTCTGAGGAATGCAAACAGCATTGGCAATCTTTTCCATCCTATTTCTCTGGATGGTTGCAGGGTGAGATGCTATAGCAAGTGTTAAATCTTGTGAGATGTCATGGAAACAACCTTTTCGACAAATGGAGAAGTAGGATTGTAGTCAGAACAGGCATTTTTCATAAGTCCCTCATCAATCTTTTGGCTTGGCCCTTTGATGTGTTGGCCCATTTTAATTACTCCAATTGAAAAATGCTTACCAGGTCTCTTTTCCCTTTCCTTCCCCAAAGGTTATCAAAGGAACGGAGTCTCCCGGGAGAATCCTACTCACAAACAACTCGAGTGTTTCTGCTTATTTGTTTCTTTTGTTTCTTTTATCCCTGTTCAGGTGTCATTTGTTACGGTTGCAACCTGCTAAAGGCTACTGAGTGTTATAGGAATCATCTGCTAGTGGCTGCTGAGGATTTAATTCTAACCAGAAGAATAGATCCCTTCATATGAGATGATGATAATGATACAAGGAGAGTGAGAGGTAGTTGCAATCTCTGACCTTTCTCCTCTTTCCTCTTGCCTCTTTCTTTCCCAATTCACAAGCAACATTTGTGTCAGTAAAGGCTGTTTTGCAATTCCTTCAAATGTGTTATGATTCACAGATGTAAGGACTTTTGAAGAATCAACCTGCCCCTTCACACTTAGGCATGGTCCTTAGCAAAATGGAATTTTCCTTAAAATTATCAGTAGCATCTATTTAAAACCATTGGCAAGCATCATATACAAACCAGATCAGGGGTGAAACAAGGTTACCCACTATCATCATTACTATTCAATATTATATTAGAAATGCTAGCTTTAGCAATAAGAGAAGAGAAAGAGATGAAAGGAATTAGAGTAGGTAATGAGGAAAACAAATTTTTACTCTTTGCAGAGGATATGATGGTATAGTTAGAAAAACCTAGAGAATCAACTTAAAAACTACTAGAAACAATTCCTAACTTTAGCAAAGTTGCAGGATATAAAATAAATCTACATAAATTATCAGCATTTTTTGTACAAAATACAAATTACCAACAAAGTCCAGCAGCAAGAGATACAAAGAGAAATTCCATTTAAAATATTTGGGATTCTATTGGATTATTTCGCTATCTGTTTCGGTGAACTAGCCCCTTATGTATAAGGATTTGACTTCTCTTCAGGTCTGTGACTATGAGAGAGATCCTAACAAGAAGCATGGGGGAAGGAAAGAGGTGCTAATTCTTCCTCCAGTATACCAATAAAAGAATTTACTTTAGGGATTTAAAGGAACTGTCTCTGAGGATTGGAGAAATATTCCAAATATAGAATGCAGAAATTGGAAGAGCTCTCAGTCCTTTTATTTAACTAATTAATATGTTCAGATAATATTCTCAGTGCCTGCTATCTGAATGATTTTTTATAATTTATTTATTTTTTATTATAGCTTTTTATTTACAAGTATATGCATGGGTCATTTTTCAGCATTGACAATTGCAAAACCTTTTGTTCCAATTTTTCCCCTCCTTCCCACCCCCCGCCCCAGATGGCAGGTTGACCTTACATGTTAAATATGTTAAAGTATAAGTTAAATACAATATATGTAAACATGTCCAAACAGTTGTTTTGCTGTACAAAAAGAATCAGACTTTGAAATAGTGTACAATTAACCTCTGAAGAAAATCAAAAATGCAGGTGGACAAAAACAGAGGGATTGGGAATTCTATGTAGTGGTTCATAGTCATCTCCCAGAGCTCTTTCTCTGGGTGCAGCTGGTTCAGTTCATTACTGCTCTATTGGAACTGATTTGGTTCATCTCATTTTTGAAGATGGTCACGCCCATCAGAATTGATCATCATACAGTATTGTTGTTGAAGTATATAATGATCTTCTGGTCCTGTTCATTTCACTCAGCATCAGTTCATGTCAGTCTCTCCAAGCTTCTCTGTATTCCTCCTGCTGGTCATTTCTTACAGAACAATAATATTCCATAACCTTCATATACCATAATTTATTCAGTCATTCTCCAAACAGTTTCCAGGTTCTGACCACTACAAAAAGGGCTGCCACAAACATTCTTGCAATACGGGTCCCTTTCCCTTCTTTAAGATCTCTTTGGGATTGTAAATTCGCCCAGTAATAACACTACTGGATCAGTTTGATAACTTTTTGAGCATAGTTCCAAATTGCTCTTCAGAATGGCTGGATGTATTCACAGCTCCACCAACAATGCATCAGTGTCCCAGTTTTCCCACATCCCCTCCAACATTCATCATTATTTGTTCCTGTCATCTTAGCCAATCTGACAGGTGTGTAGTGGTATCTCAGAGTTGTCTTAATTTGCATTTCTCTGACTAATAATGACTTGGAGCATCTTTTCATATGGCTAGAAATAGTTTCAATTTCATCATCTGAAAATTGTCTTTTCATATCCTTTGACCATTTATCAATTGGAGATTGGCTTGATTTCTTATAAATTAGAATCAATTCTCTATATATTTTGGAAATGAGGTCTTTACCTATCTGATTGATTTTTGCCTTATTCTGAATTCAATATTGATATCAGCTAGACAATAATCAATCTTATAAATTTGTATCATATATGTTCCTATATGATATATGATATCTTATATTCTATATATATATTTGATATTTGATATCCTCCCCCCCCCATGTCAGCCTGGTAATAAACTATTTTTAATGCTAAATTATTTCTAGTGATAAAGTGCCTGTTGTTGATCAACATTTTTTTCCTCTTTATCTTCACTTTTATTATCTAATTCCCCTCTTACCTGAATATATGTGTGAGCTTTTCTAAGAGGGCACTCTTCCACAGAAACTATCCACTTGTGAAGTTCCGTCTCTGTTTCGGCCACCACTGTTGAAATCCAGCTCCAGTAGTGAAATAAGGGTGTGTTTATGCAGGAGCCAAGTGTATTGATCAGAGATACAAATATATATATATATATATATACCTCCAATGCTTATAGAGTCAATACAAACATACACTCTTTGATATTCCTGTATCCTTTCTAACCAGCTCAGTATACTGAGATGCAAATGATTGAACCCAAATTTTGGCTGCTCCAACAGAGATGTAAATAGTCATGATACATATCAGAGTAAAATTATCATACCAATGTCCTCAAGTACGTTTCTCCCAAATGTTTTTAGTCTCTATTGTGGGCTGCTTTTTTTTTTATCCTTAGTTCAAAGGTATGACTTTGATTGATTATAAAGCAGAGTTTGCATTTTGCTTCAGTCACCAGGTTTCTTATCAATATATTAATAAGTATGTCTCTGCTATTGTATATAGAAAAAGGAAGTTGGTGAGCCAAGCTACTGTAAGTAACAAAACCTGAAATGGATTATTACCATCTGGCCCTCTACAGGGTGCAATTTCCAAGATACATCATCCTTGAATTTAATGATTCAACTGAAAAACAAGCAATGGAAAGATGTTGGTCATACCTTGCCAATCAGCGATTTAGGTGGAAGCACAAATGGGATGGTCCATTGAAACCGCATAACAGGGAGTGTGAGATGTTTGTGGGTCAAACTGAGCATTAGCAAAGAGGGCAAATTAAGCTTTGTAGTCTCAAGAACAGAAGAGTCTTCAAGGAAATGGATAAGGAAAGATTGAGCAAAACCTTGATTTAGAAGTGGGAGGAGGAATCTACTTGAATAATTGAAAGGGTGCAAAAGAGGGAAGAAGCAGATAACGTGGAAAAAAATGAAGCAAAAAAGTAACTAAGAAGAAAACACCTAAAGGGGCAGCTAGATGGTACAGTGGATATGGTGAGAGAAAGAAAAAGGGGGAACCCCGTTTGCCAGTGCAAAGATAGTAAGATAATCCCATGAGGCGCAGTGTCCCCTGTAAATGAATTTACAGGCCCGGAAACCTAAATTGATAAAAAAAAAAAAAAAAAAAAAAAAAAAAAAAGGTTTGTTGTAGGAATTTGGAAGTAAAGCTCAGTTAGAAAGATGCCAGGGCCGAGGGTGGCCGCTGGGCAGGCAGGAACCCTTACATGGCCAGAAGGATACCATGTGTGGGGGAAGGGTTCCTGCAAAGAGAGAGCTCCAGCTTGGCCCTTTTATACCTAAAAGGGGCTTTGTGGGCGATACCCCAAGTTTTCGGTGGGCTTTTCAGTTAGCTCAGATTGGATGAGGGCTACGGGAAGCTGAGCTGATAGTGGGGGCTGGGCCCAGATATTCAAAAGGGTGCTTTTGACCAGGATTTGTGAATCAAGGTCAGCCATGGGGGTTGGGCAATTAGAAAGGAATCTTAAAGGGACCTCAACCCCTATCAGATAGAGCACCATCCTGAAGTCAGGAGGACCCGAGTTCAAATCTGGTCTACATGGGAGGATAATCAGGGGAAGGAGAGACTCTGGCAGACATGTTTTAAGGATGGGGGAGATACAGACATGTTTATAGGCAGGGGGAAGTAGCCAATCCCAAGGAACATATCGAAGTTAGAGAAGAGGCATGATAGAGGATGTGGTCTGCTGGAGAAAATCAGTTAGAAGGGACCAATTATGGAGGTAGGGCAGGATTTGGCTCAGCAAGCACTAAGCAAATCTCCACTTGTGAGATAGGAATTGTGGAGGAGATAGTGGCGGAGGGCATCTGAGTGATGTGCAAAGAAGAGGAGAGAAAAAGAGGGAGCTCTCAGAGAATGACCTACATATTTTCAGGAAAATACAATACAAGGTTCTCAACTGAGATCATGGGGGTAGGTGGGAAAGAGCCATGGGAGACTTGAGGAGAGATGAAATTTTTCTGAGGAGCCATTGTGGTTAGTAGGAGAGTGAGATAATTAGAGAACTAAATAGGGATAGTCTTGGGGCTGCAGGAGCAGCTTGGTCATTTTTTATGGGAAAATAATTGCTATATGATTAGCCTAGAAAAAAGGCATGGACCAAACCTGTTATGTGGAGTAATACTGATAGACATTGGTCTTATCATCTACAGCTTGGAATTGAAATTTTAAAATTCAATTTGGAATCAGCTTTTTACCAATTCCCTGTCAATCCTTTTGAGGTTGGGGAAAAGATGAAAGGGCATTTGGGCCACACCCCATTGTTTTCCTGATGTAGCTCAGCAGCTGTGGGAAGAATGAGGAGTTCTGGAAAATGAGCTTCTTTTCTGTAGCGCATCTGTCTGTTTTCTTTGCTGATGATACAGGATGCATTGATGCCTGTGGGGATGACAGATGAGCAGTGTGAGTCTAAGTGTATCTGACTGTAGCCGAGTCATTTTTCCATTGTGTCTGACTGTGTGTGAGCTCATTTGGCCTTTCTCGGGGGAGGCGGCAGAGATACTACAGCCCTTTTCCATTTCCTTCTCCAAGTTATTTTACACATGAAGAACTGAGGTAAATCGTGTTAAGTGACTTGCCCAGGATCCCACAGCTAAGAAGTGTCTGAGCCCAGATTTGACTTCTTGAAGAAGAGTATTCCTGACTCTAGGCCCAGCGCTCTGTCCACTGAGCCACCCAGCTGCCCGTGGCTGTGCTGTCTTGTCCCCGGGGGGCCCTCTGGTGCGGAGGTGAGGGTTCCTAGAGCAGGTGCATTGCAGAGAACACACCTGGAGGAGCTTTCCAGGGTCTCTGGTGCTGCAGTGATAGAGAAAGCCTGGGGTGCAGCAGGAATTCTGCCAAAGACATGAATTCAGGGCAACAAGTGACTGTTGAACGTTCATGAGGTGAAACTGGAAATGACATGTGAAAAAGAAACTTTCCCCTCATTCTTCTCGTCTCACAACAACTAGAGAGACGAGGGCACGCCAGGGACAGGGGAGAATAAGAGTCAACCGAACCCAACGGCCAAACTGCTCAGTTTCGAGTGGGGAAATCGGGGCTGACAGCCTACCGTACATGCCGTGGACACTAGCCTGCTGTGCGACCTCAGACAACTCCCACCACCACTCCGGGGTCTCTGGTGGCTTGAAGTAAACACTGGGTGAAGAGACAACCGAGGCAGCAGATGGAGCACACACATGAGAGACTTGAAGGGGAGGCTGTGTTGGGGAGGAGACCATGGTTCAGTGACAAGATTGGTGCCTATGGAATTAGAGGAGCTAGCTTGGAGATCCGGCTCTACGTCTGACACAAAGATACATTTCAAGTCTTCCTCAGTCTCTCATTTTCTGTACACTGCAAGGCCAATTTTTCTTTTACACCAGGCCTGGGCACTTCTGATGGGACCTTGGGAAAGTTCTGTCCCAAGCTGGCTAGTTCTTTGACAGATCTCCTTCCTAGCTCAGACCACCTTTTTCTTGTACATATTTCCTCCAAGTTTGGTCAGTGGCCTACAATGAAACTTTGCTTGGCGCGTGGCCTCTGGGCTCCTTGTCTGTTTTTTGGACTCACCAGCTTGGTGACCCTCCGATGTGGCTGCCTCTCTGTTATCCAAGAACAAGAGCATGGTTACTGGTCTCTCCCGATCTTGGGGCAAGGGTGACCAGGGAGACAGACTTTGGGCTGACTCTAGACCCTCCATCAGCACTTTTTGTATTTATCGAGGGGGCTGGGTAGTCTATCCTCCATGTTCCAGACAATGCAGATGGAGAATGTGTCGATGGAGTCCCCCACGGCCCTCACATGTCCATTTTATCCCTGCAGCTCTCTGATAACAATGCCTTCTTCTCAGTCTCCAGGGACTCCTGGTTAAGTGCCTGGGTCCCCTCAGGGGCCCCGGGTGCCCTATATGATGGTGCTCCAGGGTAGGGCAGCATCCTGGAGCCAGGGAGGATGCCCAAGCTTCTGCCTCAACTCTTCTTCATTAGAGTGGGGGGAAGGTGGCCAGGAGCAATTGCTTCTTTTGCTCCACTCCAGGCTTGGTCATGGGCACTTGCCAGGGTGCCCAGGTGTCCCTCCCAGCCCCTGGCCTGGTCTTGTCTCCTCCTGACTAGAGAAAGGAGGCTGAGAGCCGCCCCTCCTCCAGAACCCCCCTTCATTCTTTGCTCCTGGGTGGTCAGGGATCCAACCCCACTCAAGGGCTGGGGGTCTGCTGCTGCTGCAGCTCCTGGGCGGTTCCCTTATGGGGAACCCGGGACAGCCGCCCCCTCCCCCCCCCATTGCTGCCCTTCTTCTCCTAGCTTTCCATAAAGGGGCTGACCCCTGACAACCCCAACCAGAACTCAGCCACCACCCACCCCCTCCCAGCAGCCTGCCCTCAGGAACCTGGGACCCTGCTCAGCCTCAGACTCTCCTCCCCGCGGCCCCCTCTCCTCACCAAGCTGCTGACAAAGACTGAGGAGGCGGGGCTTCTCTGGGTCTGACCTCACCGAGCCCCCTCCCCTCTCTTCTGCCTCCGTTTTCAGCCCTGGGCAGACACTAACCCTGCTCCTATGGTGACACCACTATGCCTGCGCCCCCAAACCTTTGCCGTTCTCCTACCCCACCATATCCTTTTCACCCTTTCCTGGGATACCTGACTCTCCAGCTTTTTTCTGTCTGTACTATAAGTTTCCCCATTCCTGCCCCTCCATTCTCTTCCATATTATTACCATGATTATTATTATTATTATTGAAATCATATGTCCTCCCCTGCATCCCTCTCCCCAGCTGCTGTGTTTGGATTTATTAACCTGCCATCATATTCCATTTCTTCGCTTCTGCACAAACCATACTTAATATTTTCTATTATCAACGTCTTAATTTTGAGCAAGTTTCAATTGTTTCCTGGGCATAGAGGTGTGTCATTGGGTCTGAAGTCAGGAAGACTCATCTTCCTCATTAAATCTGACCTCAGCTACTTGCTACCTAAGTGCCTCTAGGCAAGTCACTTAATCGTGCTTGCCTCATTTCCTCATCTGTCAAATGAATTGCCGAAGGAAATGGCAAACCACCCCAGTACTCTTGTCAAGAAAACCCCAAACGGGATCACAAAGAGTCAGAGCAGACTAAGGAGTAACAAGTGTTTTTATAATCGCTGATTTCAAGTAGAGTTTGGGATCTACTATGAGTAATCACTAACTGAAACTTGTTTCTTTCCTTCTTCCCCACTCCATTATTATGCCCAAGATTCTTGACCACTTTCCAAAATTTTTAGTGATGTTATCTGTTTTTTACTTTGCCAGAGTATGGCGTGTATCCCTTGGTCTCACAATCTTTGAGAGTCATGTAATATGACAAAGAGTATTGTTTTATTTTAGGGAGGAAAAGGAAAATGAGCGCAATGACCTTCGATCCAGCAGTGTCTCTACTGGGTCTCTATCCCAAAGAGATCATTAAAAAGGAAAAGGATGCACATGTGCAAAAATAATTGCAGCAGCCCTTTAAAAGTGGCAAAGAATTAGCAACTTGAGTGGATGACCAGCAGTTGAGAAATGGGTTAATCCAAGTTATGGCTCACAAATGTAATGGAATATTATTGTTCTAAAGAAATGATAGTAGGCTACTTTCAGAAAAGCCTGGAAAGATGTACATGAACTAAGTACAGTGAGCAGAAACATGAGAGCATTGTACATAGCAAGAGTATACAATGATCAATTCTGATGGACGTGGCTCTTTCCAATAAAGAGGTATTTCTAAAATACTTCCCTTAAAAGCTGTGTAAACTATGGCTAGGCCTCCTGGTTGACCATATTAGCAACCCTGACTAAACTGAAACAAAGTTAGTCTGGCTTGGCCTATTTTAAATGAAATTCTCCTGATTATTCTTCTCCTCACTATCCCCTCCTGTACACATTACTATAATGTGGCACTTCTTCCCAAGGTCGCCAGAAAACATCCTCCACATTCCGACACTCCACATGTCCATAGACACACGAAATGAGAACTCAAAAGCCCTCTCTTTTCTCTAGTTATTCAAAGGACATACATTGTTCAAAGCAAAGGTGTGTGATGATATAGTAGAGTAAGATTTACAATAGAACATTTCCCCCTAATAAGCATAGAGTATATTCTTTCAGAACTTGACTCCTGATAGCCTGTGGATAGGAATGGAGAACAGATATCCATAGTAACCACACAAAGAGTCCGAATGAGGGGGTAGTTTTTTTTGGAGGGGGTCAATTCATACTTCCAATGATGCTTTTCGTGGTAGCCTTAAACTTAGCACACTAGGCCAGATAGAAGCAAAATACTTTTGAGAATAGTCAGGTAAAAGAGAGAGAGAGAGAGAGAGAGAGAGAGAGAGAGAGAGAGAGAGAGAGAGAGAGAGAGAGAGAGAGAGAGAGAGACAGAGAGACAGAGAGAGACAGAGAGACAGAGAGAGAGAGGAGAGAGAGACAGAGGGGGAGAGAGAGAGAGAAATGTAAAAAGATGATGGAAGAGAATAAGAGTACATAGTTGATCATTATTTATGTGAAAAGAATTTTAAGTGAAATTTTCTGACAATGACCTCAACAGAGAGAATGGAATCAGTTTTCTAGAAATAAGAATTATTTCTCAATGGTCAAAGGATATGAACAGGCAGTTTTTAGACAAAGTAATCAAAGCTCTCGAGTCATATGAAACAAAATGTTCTAAAATAATACTTATGAGAGAAATGCAAATTAAAATAACTTTGAACTACAACCTCACATCTGTCAAATTGGTGGATATGATAGAAAAGGAAAGTGACAAATGTTGGAAGAGATGTGAGAAAATTAAAACATTAGTGTACTCATTTTTAAGTTATACACTAATTTAACCATTTTGTAGAGTAACTGTGAACTATGCCCAAAGGGCTTTAAAACATGCATTTTCTTTGACCAAGCAATAACATTACTAGATCTGTACCCCCAAGAGATATAAAAGAAAAATGACAGGAGTGTGAAACTGTGTGCCCTTTAATCTGGAAAATTATCACCTCTGAAATTGTGTCCCTTTTTGATCTGTAAAAGAATGTCTCCCAGGCTCCATGGAGTCTAGGAGAGCATATTTTTCAGACTAGGCCTTTTTGAGGCAAATCATCCCCCCATTCAAATTTTATTGGGAAATCTAGGTCTGATATTGAGTGACTTGAAACTCTAGGCCTGGGGATATTGGCTTTCTTTTTAACCTGAAACCTGAGCCTCAGATTTTCTATTAAAGGATATTTCTAAATCAGGATTCTTGCAGAAGTCTGGAGAAGGACATAGCTGCCTGGCAGGAGTCCTGTTCACTATGAAGACATTCTCTTTTCAGTGAAAAATCTTTTGTTATTTCTCTGCCACTTAGGATGTAAGTCTCCTAGCAAAGCTGACTTACCCTACAATAAACTTCCCTTTTGCCATTCAATATTTCAGGTTCATGAATTCTTTCATGAAGGACATGCACCAACCAGAAGGGGATTCTCCCATTTCCACTCTCTGCACTGCCACTAACCTCATCATTTGGTTCCTGACCAGGAAATCCCCCCAAATCTGGATGAGGTAAAGCCTTTTCTTGTTGTCTATTCTATAGCTGGACACTCAAATACTCGGGAAGATTTGAATCATCAGAGCCCCAGGATCCAGCAGTATTCTCTCAGGGACATCTGGCTAAGAATACTTGCATTCTCTGACAAAAGGCCCCCTTATTCTGGGAGCATTTTGTCATCTCTCCATCTCTGGAGACGTCTAGAGATGGATGAGGAACTATAGAATTGGGGAAACTAAGGCTTTTTTTTTGGCAAAAATGGGACAAAACACCTCTGCTTCAGAGACAAATTTGTCTTGAAAGATCTCAAAACTGGAAAGCTTAATATAGCATTGTAGAATTTGCTGGAAGGAAATCAAACTTCCTCCTTCCAGCCCCACAAGGGAGCTACCCTCTGCATCCCTATACACTCCTAAATCCCTTTCAAACAGGACCTTATGTCAGACAATCTCTCTCTCTCTCTCTCTCTCTCTCTCTCTCTCTCTCTCTCTCTCTCTCTCTCTCTCTCTCTCTCTCTCTCTCTCTCTCTCTCTCTCTCTCTCTCTCTCTCTCTCTCTCTCAATCTCTCTCTCTCTCTCTCTCAATCTCTCTCTCTCTCTCTCTCTCTCTCTCTCTCTCTCAATCTCTCTCTCTCTCTCTCTCTCTCAATCTCTCTCACCTGAACTAAATTCTGGGACTTACACCTTTCTTTTTCTCCTTTTCAAGATGCCGATTCTAATCTCTCCCAGACTGAGGAGAAACCTGGCCATTACTCTAGGGACTCCACCCAGCCTTTTGGGGGGTAAGGCCAACAATCTGCCCAGGGGAGATGTTAAACAAACTGCCCAGATATATGGGGGAAACCGCAGAAGCCACATTTGGTCTCTCAAATTTCTCCCTTAAAAACAGCTGTTGGAGTCTTTAATAACAGGAATCAGGCTTTAGCTGAGGAGAAAGGCCACAGAATTAAAGTGAAATGTGGAGAGAAGTCCCTACTTTGGGCTGCTCTTCCTGGGAACTACAGAGGTCCCTGCTTTGAACTCCCCAGTCCTTGCCCTGAGTTGGAGCAGGCCAAGCACTGGAGGAGGGGAGATTGCCTTCAGGGGTCCAGCGGTCTCCCCAGTGCCCTGCCCTCTGGCAGGAGTGTGGGGCTTGGTCAAGCTCCACTCCCAACACGCCTTCAGCAGCAGAGCTTGCTATCCCCATGAGGCTGGTAAGATCATTGAATTTCTTTCTCCTTCACTCTCGCTCTGGCACCCCTCCCCCCATAGAGTAGGGATTGCAGGGGGGCTCAGGACCTGTCTTGAGACCTCTCCCCTGCCTCACCAGCTTGGTGATTTAATGGCGAACTTTGGGACCCAACTTCCTCTTCTCAGACCTCCAGAGAAATTTCTCAAGCACGAACTTTTAGTTAGACAGAGATTGGGAGATGCTTACCAGCAGTCTTATCTTGACTTGCGGTGTAGACAGGTTGTTTATCTGTCAAGGGACCTGAAGCAGGTAACCCTTTCAGAAAGTATGCTTCACACTGGACTCAGTTTCCCTGAGGTGGTTACCCCACCTTAGAGAAATGGTTGCGAAGGCCCTTTTCAGCGAAGAAGCCTGAAAACTAACTTTGGGACAGCCATTAACTCCAGGGTTCAGAGCATTTTGGAAGCCACAGCACATCAGTGGCTTGGTGGGAGACTTCAGGGTCCCCTACCCGACCTGACTCTCTGGGCGCACCACACTTTCGACCCTGCCACCCTGCTCTCTGAAAATGGGGATACAAAGGCAGGTTTTTTGGTGGTGACTCTCACTGGCAGCCTAGAGGCGAAACCATTGCCTCCTGGGACCTGCGCCCTAACCGGAGCTTTGGAACTGGGGAAGTGAACACTTTTACTGACTCCAAATATGCTTTTCATATTTAGCATGCTCACGGGGCTGTCTGCAAAGAAAGGGCTGTGTTCTTTCTCTCTCCGGCTGGGTTCAAACGCCCTCGAGGCTACAACGGCAGCACCTCAAGCACAGCCCCCACCCCTTCAAGGAGACAAAAGTGGGGATTTGGGGCAAATGTTCTTTGGTTCTTAAAGGCATAGCAATGCCAGCCCCTGGGTGGGATACTTACAACCTGAGAACATCCTGACTGCCACAATCAGCCAGCTGGCCAACCAAACTGCCAGTCTGTTTTATTCACACTTTTACTAAAGAGGAGAACTTGTTTTGCTTCTGCATTTTTTTTTCTCTACTTTTCTTGATTCAGGACCAAGACAGGTCCTGAATGATTCATTCCATGCCCTTGCCAGCAATTACCTCCTTAACTACTTTCAGCGAGGGAGCTCTGTGGCCATTCTTAAGGCCGCCCACAGACAAACATGCAGCTCTGGTGCATTTTTTTGGCAAAAGGCCCCATTCTCAAATGTCACCTTCTCAACCCTGGAGGGCACCCCACTTTTAATCTGCTCCTGAGATTTGTTTCCTCTAGGCTTCAAGCTACAAATTTTCACGGGCCCTCCCACCTGCACATCATGGGACCACTGACTGGGACATACAATTACATGGCCCCCTGCTGTGTTCAGGTCTTACACCTCCTTTCCTGGCTTGAAACCCCGCCCCCAGTTTCTCTACAGAAGTCTGAGATCTTTGCCCTTTTTGCCAAATGAATTTGGGAGTAACTTCTTGAGCGGGGAGAAAACTTAAGAATGCAAGTAATAGTTTACCTGGCAGATTGGTGGTCAAAGGATGTGAATAGGCAGGTTTTAGATGAAGAAATTAAAGCTATCTAAAGTCATATGCTCTCAATCACTATTGATTAGAAAAATGCAAATTAAATCAACTCTGGTATCACCTCACATCTGTCAGATTGACTAATATAGCAGACAAGGAAAGTAAGTGTTGGAGACAATGTGAACAAATTGGAACACTGATGCATTCTTGCTGGAATTGTGAATTGACTCAACCATTCTGGAAAGCAATTTGTAACTATGTCCAAAGGATTATAAAACTGGCCATTTCCTTTGATCCAGTCATCTCAAAGAGATAATAAAATATGGAAAATGAGAGATAGAAAACCATCTTTTTCTTCATAAAAGGATATGTGAGTATGTTTACTAGCACAAGAAATTAAAAGCCCTTATCTGGCCTTTGTGATTGAGGGTTACTTGAATAGGGCAAGAGTTAATGTCAGCAGTGGATCAAAGTAAAATAAGATACAACTGCTTTTGGGGCTAGGAGTCAGCTAGGGAGGGGAAAAGTTTAGCCTTGCCTGGAATGCTCTGCTCAACAATCTCATGACCACTGACTTTTTCTCCTTCAGGAAAAGTAAGGACTCATTTTAAGGGTGATGGGATGCATGTGGAAGAAGGTGGACCTAACAAGTGTCAAATATCTAATAGGTGAACTGGAAAGATGTGCATTTTATAGTACTCTATAGGAAAATAGAGGAGAAACTTGGCTGCTGGGAAAGGTATAAAAAGCCTCGTCCTTTCTTCCGTAAGCTTGTTTCTACTCTGGTCACCCACTTCTGCAGTTGTGTAAAGACGTTTTACTTCACCCCTTCCAGGTCCAGCGGAGTTATTTCTCACCAAAAGGATACATATATACAAAAATGTTTAAAATAACTCTTTTTGTGGTGGCATATAATTGGAAAGTGAGGAGATGTTCATTAATTGGGGAATGATCAAAAAAAATGTGTCATAGGGATGTGATGAAATACTATTGTTCTATAAGAAATGACGAGCAGATGGATGTCAGAACAACCTGAAAAGACTCACATGAACTGAGGCTGAGTAAAGTGAGCAGAAGCAGGAGAACTTTCTGCACAGGAATAGTAACATTGTGGAGATGATCAACTTTGATAGAATTTGCACTTCTCAGAAATACAATGAACTGAGACAGTTTCAAAAGACTCATGATGGAAAATGCTATCCACATCCAGAGAAACAAGGATGGAGTCTGAATCTAGATAAAAGCATACTATTTTCACTTTTTTGTTATTTTGTTTCTCTCGAATTTCCCTTTTGTTCTGATTCTTCTTTCACAACATGACTAATGTAGAAATAGGTTCAATGTGATTAGAACTCTATGATATTTTTTTAGATTGATCAAATATAAAATCCTCTGTTTGGTATTCAAAGCCAATCACAAACTCCTTTTTGCTTCCTTTTATTCTAATTACTTAATTCTGTCCCAACTTGCCCCATCTCTGTTCAAAAGATTTTCCCTCCCACTATAAAAAATGAGGTTTTGTCAATTCTTATCCAAACTTAAGGTCCTTTAGCTGTTCCTTGTGGAGAATTAAAAGAATTATGTTCTGGAAAGCTAGTTGACTCCCATGGAATCAGAAGATCTGGGTTCAAATACTGCCTCTGATGCTTAAGACCTGTGTGACCCAGGGGAATGACTTGACCTTATGGGGCCCCAGTTTCTTCTCCCCTGGCCTGTAGGAGATTAGTGAGGTCACCAGAGTGCCCGGGATGATGTTTGTTCCCTTCCCTGATGCATGTCTCATAGCAACAGCAGCTTGCCTTATGGGTCTCCTTAGTCATACTCTTCTGCTGTCGGCATCTTTATTTCTCTGTCTCTGACTCTGGCTCTGCCTGTCTCTGTCTCTGCATCTCTAGGTCTCTCTTTGTTTTGTTCTCTGTCAATATATAATACCCACACTGTCTGTGTGTACCTATGGGGTGATATGCTGATATAGTGTAGTCCCTGGTGATTTAGATCTGCTCCGAGCTGGCACTCTAGGAGAAAACTGAGAAGAAGCCTTCCCCTGCTCCTGGCCCAGGAATCATAATGGAGACCTGAAAAGGTGTCATAATTGAGTGCCAGCTACTCAGGATTCCAGGTATCCTTGGCAACGACTAATCACCATGGCAACCACTGACTGAACTGGCTACTGCTTCCTTGCTAGACACTACGTTCTGCCTCCAGAGAGAATCTCTTCACCAAGTTGGCTGGATGACTGGACCCGGATTTCCACGGGAAATGGTGTGAGGCTCTAATCCCACTCCCTACTCTTTGAACAAGGCAAGGGCAAGCATCCTGGGGACTAGTGGTTGGGCTGTTTGGCAAAGGGGATTTAATGTTGTTTGTTCTTTCACATTTCCACTGATTAAATAACTAACCTCAACAATAATTTTCAGTGATTGACCCAAACCAGCTAGCAGCAGTCACTTACACAGTGACAGGGGGTAAGTTCAGCTAGAGTTACATGAGTTCATTTATACCATGTGGGAGGGGGAAATATGTTATGCTTTTTTATTCATTTATTTCAAAAGAGCCACCAGGATTAGGAAGACTACATTTGCCCCCTACACAACCCAGGCTCTGCCCAAGGTAAGGTGGTGGCAGAAAGAGTTTGGTCTTAATTAGCTTTGAAGGACTAAACAGCTTTACAACTATAACAATAGAAGATCTCAGTTTCCCTCCCAAAGTGGGAAGATTGCTTTATAGTTAACTGTAACCTTGGGTACCTATCCTTCCATCAATGATATTCAATGTTTAGAGGGCCCTCCCAGCACTACCTGTCTCTATGCTGAGGACTGTCCAGTGTGGCCAATATAGGTAATTAAACGTCTTCCAGGAGCAATGACATTCTGGATTCCAAGGCCCCTTTCAGCTCTGACATTCACTAGTGTTAACATGTCCTTCTCAACCTCTGAAGTTTTGTGTTCCAGAATAACTTCCAGCTGTGATGTTCCATATTTTCTTATCTTTGGGAGCTCTCAGAACTCACATTCTATGATCTAAGGATGTTCTCATCCCTGGCATTCTATGACCTGTTAAGTAAGGATAAAGCCACTTTACAATCATGAGTTCATTTTGAAAATGAGTCTAGAGCTAAGATAATGCCCTGCTTCAGTCTACATGATTTCCTGTTCTGCAGCATTAAGGAACTTCTTTTGGATGAAACATTTTGTGTTAGGAAATTGCCTAGCATATAGGCAGAGGTTGGACTCTATAAACTGTCATTTCTATCTGTGTCTGTTACAGCCTATTTGTGATTGAGTCAAAATTCAAATTTTGTGTAATGGGAAAGCAGATTGCTACCGAGTCTATGAGTAGACAGGTAATAAGAGGGGAGGTTGAGAAAGAAGCAGACCTCTTCCTGAAACCTTAGGATTTGAGTGGGTGGGTACACTGCTGCCACCAACCTTGAACTTCTACTGTGAGATTCTCACAGAACCAGTGTCCATCTCTGATATTGTCCTTCTCTGCCAGATCTCTGTCCTATCATCTCCTTCTTCTGCTCCTGGTTGATCCAGTTCTGCCACTTCTTGGCTCAGCATATTTTGACCCTGCTCCTTCCTTTCTATTGCCAAACACTAGGAATCTCTGTCTTTTCCTGGGATGCTTCCTTGCTTTCCTACAATTTCCTAAAGGCATGACCACATGCTTTTAAGGCAGTACTGTTGGCTGATTCCAGAAGATATATACAGACCTGGTGCACTTTTGGTTTTCACTGATTGTTTGATTCTAATAATAACTGCACTTGCCTAAGAAAGGTATTTACTTTCTGTGAATAAAGTGGGAATCAGTGAAGCTCCTCACTTTTACATAAGGATCCTCCCAGCTCTAACATTCTATTACTTAAGAACACCTTTCCCAGCCTAACCCTATTCAGGCCAACTCTAGAGAAGAGAGGAATAAATGGGGCTTTACTTAAAATATCTAAAATAATCTTCAAACATTTCTGTAATGGGGATAAGATCAGGAATGAAGCAAAGATACTCATTATCACCTCCATTATTCAATATTGTCTTAGAAATGTTAGTTTCAATAAGAAAAAAAGAAATGGAAGAAATTAGAATAAACAATGAGGAAACAAATTTTGCACTCTTTTAGGATAATTGTTGCACCGTGAGGAGAGCCTTTGGCTGAGGTCGTGGCAGTGGCGGAGGCAGAAGTGCAAAACGTCTGTGGGAGGAGACATGGCCAACATTGCGGTGCAGCGAATCAAGCGAGAATTCAAGGAGATGCTGAAAAGCGAGGAGACAAACAAAAATCAAATTAAAATAGATCTTGTAGATGAGAACCTCACAGAACTAAGAGGAGAAATAGCGGGACCACCAGACACCCCATATGAAGGAGGAAGATACCAACTAGACATAAAAATACCAGAAACATACCCATTTAGACCCCCTAAGGTGCGCTTCATTACTAAAGTTTGGCATCCTAACATTAGTTCTGTCACAGGGGCCATTTGTTTGGATATTCTGAAAGATCAATGGGCAGCAACAATGACTCTAAGGACAGTATTGCTCTCATTGCAAGCTTTGTTGGCAGCTGCAGAACCAGATGATCCACAAGATGCAGTAGTAGCCAGTCAGTACAAACGGAATCCAGAAATGTTCCAACAGACAGCTCAATTTTGGGCACACGTGTATGCTGGAGCACCAGCTTCTAGTCCAGAATATGCCAAAAAAATAGAAAACCTGTGTGCTATGGGATTTGATAGGAATGAAGTAATAGTGGCCTTGTCTTCAAAATTATGGGATGTAGAGACTGCAGTAGAATTGCTTCTGAGTAACTGAGGCAGAGAGAAAAATGCTGTTGTAGTCCAGTCTGCCCCCTTTTCAGGAGCATCACCATCTGTTATTTTTAGAATTCTGCATAGATTCTTTTAAAACCAGTGTTCTTGCCTAATTATTATCTCAGCATGATTGAAATCTGAACAAAAACAAACCCCTCTCTGTAAATAAAGCTAATTAAACATCTTTGTGAATAAAAAAGAATAATTATTGATAATAGTTGAAATAAGTAACATTAACAAAATTACAGGATATAAAATGTATATACACATGAGTCGCTAATATTTCAATATAGAACCACCAAAGCCCAGCAGCAAGATATAGTATGTGTGTGTGTGTGTGTGTGTGTGTGTGTGTGTGTGTGAATTCCATTTAATGTAACTGTAGATATTATAAAATACTTGTAACTATACCTGACAAGAGAAACTCAGGAAGCATATGAACACAAAATGCTTTTCTAACAAAGTAAGATATAAGTGTTTGGAACAAAATCAGCTGCCCATAGATGGGCTGAGGCAATATATCAAAATGGCAATTCTACCTAAGATAATTTAATTATTTTGTGCTATGTCCAATTAACCTACTAAAACTATTTTATAGAGCTAGAAATAACTAACAATATATTCTGGAAAAAAAAGTTCCAGAATATTAAAAGAATTAATAGTAAAAATAATTAGATAGAAAGAAAGGACAAATCATACAAGATCTCAAACTGTATTACAAAGTGTTAATCATCAAAACTACCTGGTAGTGTTTAAGAACTAGAATAGTGAAACAGTGAAATAGATTAGATGTAGAAGATGCAGAAGTAAATAACCATAGTAATTCAGTGTTTGATAAAAGACATAATCTTCTGAATTGGACAAAATCTTCTGAAAAACTATGGAAAAAAATTTGTATAGGCCAATATGCCACACTGTTGTCTGATTAAGGGATTATAAGGTTTGGATTTACTTCTGCAATAAATCACCACTTTTAGCTTAATAAGATAGTTTAATGATCACAATAAAAGTATATTAGTGGGGTGGAGCCAAGATGGTGGAGAAGGCACACACGACTTTCTAAGCTAAGCTCCTCTCATACCTCAAGACCAATTATTAATTTCAGCCTCAAAAATAGCACTTGATAGTGCTTGACTGGCAAAATTCACTAAGACTAGAAGTATAACTCACCAGCTGAAGATAATCTGGAAGTTCATCAGAAAAGGTTTGTCCTGAGAAGCCAAAATAGATCAGGGCAAACAGGGAATTAGAAGAGGCTGGTAAACAGAGGGGGCGGGAGGGGGTGGCCTCTGTGGTTAGGAAAAGTACAGAGCCGACTCTGGCATTGGCTGATTGCTCTGCCTTGGTTGTAAAGCAGCAGACCAACAGAGAAATTAGAGCCAAAGGCAGAGTGTACTCTTAAAAAGCACCAGATCCTAACAGGACCTGGCTATACCAACCCAAAACCAGAAGTGACTCAACACAGACCACAACATAGTTGTATGGCCCCATTCTGCAGTACGGGGCTTTTCCTTGGGGCAATCACGAATCTGCATGGCAGGGGGGCACAGCATGGGGCAGCCTCTAATGTGCACAGTAGGGAGCTCGGCCTGGGACAATAGAACTTCCACAGCACGACTGCGCTTCCCTGGGCAGACACTTTCTGGTCACTGCGGGGCTATTTGCTGGTCAGCTGCTAATACCCACAGCAGGCTTTGGCTTGGGACAGTGACAGTTTCACTAATCCACACAACTAGGTTCTTCACTGGGCACTTCCAGAGCTCCCTGTTCTAATCAGGTCTAAATCACTTCTGCTGGGGAATTCTTCTCCAGAGCACTCCCGTACCTAGCCACTCTCTGTAGCTGGCTGGCACCTATCTTTCCTTTGTAGAGGAAACTGATAACCTCCTTGCCCTGAAGGCAGATCCTAAAGGTTTTTAAAAATGAGTAACAAAATCAAAAGGACAATCGGGATAGCTTCTATACAAAAATAGAGCAGGTTCTCAACCCCAAGGAGACTAATAGCAAACAACCTCCAGACAATACCCCAAATAACACTCTCCTATAAGAGACTATTAAAAATCTCATAAGAGAGTTAGAGAAGGAAAATGGGAAAAGGAGAAAGAAGTTATGCCAGAGAGTAACAACTTCCTGAAAGGTGAATTGGAAAAGGTATAGAATTTCCAGGAAGTGCAGGAGAACAGAATCTGTGAATTGGAAAAGGTAAAGAAATCAAAGGAAAATAGGATTTGTGAACTGGAAAACATAAAGAATTCCCAAGAAAGTAGGATTTGTGAATTGGAAAAAGAAAATAACTCACTAAAAAAATTACTGAAATGGGAAAAAATTCCATAGAGCAAAACAACTCATTTAAAAATTCAATTGGACATATACAAAAATAAGTAAAAAAAAAGCTAATGAAGAAAATAACTCATTAAAAATCAGAACTGAACAAATATAAATGAATGATTCATTGAGACATCAAGAATCAGTCAAGCAAAACCAAAAAAAAAAATGAAGAACTAGAGCAAAATATTAAATACCTACTTAGAAAAAAATGACAGACCTGGAAAATAGACCTAGGAGAGATAATCTGAGGATTATTGGACTTCCTGAAAATAATGATGAAAAAAAAGCCTAATACTATTTTACAGGAAATCATCAAAGAGAACTGCTCAGATGTAATAGAATTAGAAGGTAAAATAGGCATTGAAAGAATTCATCGAATCCTTCTGAAAAAGACCCTAAAATAAAAACTCCAAGGAATGCATTGTGGCCAAATTTCAGAACTATCAGACTAAGGAAAAAATATTACAAGCAGCCAGGAAAAAACAATTCAAATACTGAGGTGCAACAATAAAGGTCACTCAAGATCTGGCTGCCTCTACATTAAAGGATTGAAGGGCCTGGAATCTGATATTCCAAAAGGCAAAAGAACTTGGAATGCAGCCAAGAATGAACTATCCAGCTAAGCTGAGCATTTTCTTCCATGGAAGAAGATGGACATTTAATGAAACAGATGAATTCCATTTGTTTCTAAGGAAAAAAACCAGATCTAAACAAAAAATTTGATCTCCAATAATAGGACTCAGTAGAAGCAGAAAAAGGTAAAAGGAACTCTTGAGAACTGTATTTTTGTTGTGGATATACATAAAGACTGCATGTATAATTTGATTTTACTGATATGATATAAAAAGGGAAGTAGAAATGGAAAGGGGATAGTGTCAGAAAAAAGGAAAGGGGAGATAAAAAGAGGGAAACTACATCCCACAGAGAGGCAAAGGAAACCTATCATATCTGAGGGAATCTTGAGAGGGGGAGGAACGTTGTGTCAATCTTACCCTTATCAGAGTTGGTTCAAAGAGAAAATAATTGACATTTTTCTACAGGGAATTTTCTTTAACCTCATTAAAAAGGGGGAGAGGAAAAGGGAAAAGGAAAAGAGTAATAAGGGAAAGGGATAAGAAAGGGAAAGAGACTCAAAGGGGGGAAGAAGGGATCATAAAGAGGGTGAGCGGCATGACACAAATGGGGCTCATAAGTTTAATACTGGGAAAGAGGGTTAGGGGGAGCAAGAAAAAGAAAAGCATAATCTGGGGATAATGAGATGGCAGGAAATACAGAATTAGTAATTTTAACCGTAAATGTGAATGGGATGAACTCTCCCATTATTCTAGTTCTTAAACACTACCAGGTAGTTTTGATGATTAACACTTTATAATACAGTTTGAGGTCGTGTATGATTAGTACTTTTTCTTTCTAATTATTTTTACTATTAATTCTTTTAATATTCTGGAACTTTTTTTCCAGAATATTTTGTTAGTTATTTCTAGCTCTATAAAATAGTTTTAGTAGGTTAATTGGACATAGCACAAAATAATTAAATTATCTTAGGTAGAATTGTCATTTTATTATATTGCTTCAGCCCATCTATGGGCAACTGATTTTGTTACAAAGTCTGATCTAACCAATTGGAAAAAATATTAAATGCTCTTGAATAGGGTGAGCAATAATAAAGATGACAAATACTACCTAAACTAATCGATTTATTTCTTGCCATACCAATCAGACTCCCAAAAAAAACTATTTAATGGCCTAGAAAAAATAACAACAAAGTTCATATGGAAAAACAAAAGATCAAGGATTTCAAGGGAATTAATGAAAAAAAAAAATCAAATGAAGGTGGTGTAGCTGTATCAGATCAAAAATTATATTATAAAGTAGTGGTTACCAAAACCATTTAGTATTGGCTAAGAAATAGACTAGTTGATCAGTGGAATAGGTTAGGTTCAAAGGACAAATAATCAATAACTTTAATAATCTAGTGTTTGACAAACCCAAAGACTCCAACTTTGGCGATGAGAACTCAATGTTTGACAAAATTTGCTGGGAAAATTGGAAATTAGTATAGCAGAAACTAGGCATTGACCCACACTTAACACCATACACCAAAATCAGGTCAAAATGGGTTCATGACCTAGGCATAAAGAATGAGATTATAAATAAATTAGAAGAACATAGGATAGTTTACCTCTCAGACCTGTGGAAGAGGAAGGAATTTATGACCAAAGAGGAATTAGAGATCATTATTGATCACAAAATAGAAAATTTAATTATATCAAATTGAAAAGCTTTTGTACAAACAAAACTAATACAGACAAGATTAGAAGGGAAGCAATAAACTGAGAAAACATTTTTACAGTCAAAGGTTCTGATAAAGGCTTCATTTCCAAAATATATAGAGAAGTGAATCTAATTTATAAGAAATTAAGCTATTCTCCAATTGATAAATGGTCAAAGGATATGAAGAGACAATTTTCAGGTGAAGAAATTGAAACTATTTCTAGCCAGATCAAAAGATCCTCCATATCATTATTAATCAGAGAAATGCAAATTAAGACAGCTTTGAGATACCACTACATACCTGTCAGATTGGCTAGAATGACAGGGAAAGATAATACCCAATGTTGGAGGGGATGTGGGAAAACAGTGACACTGATACATTGTTGGTGGAATTGTGAATACATACAGCCATTCTGGAGAGCAATTTGGAACTATGCTCAAAAAGTTATCAAACTGTGCATACCCATTGACCCAGCAGTGTTACTACAAGGCTTATATCCCAAAGAGATCTTAAAGAAGGGAAAGGGACCTGTATGTGCAAGAATGTTTGTGGCAGCCGTCTTTGTAGTGGCCAGAAACTGCAAACTGAGGTGGATGCCCATCCATTGGAGAATGGCTGAATAAATTGTGGTATATGAATATTATGGAATATTATTGTTCTCTAAGAAATGACCAACAGGGGCAGAGCCAAGATGGTGGAGAAGATACATGTGAATTTGTAAGCTCCCTTCTTCCCTCATTACTAATTAGTTAAATCAGCCTCAAAAATAACACTGGACTGATAAAAACCACAATGATTAGAAGCACAACTTACCAGCTGAAGAGAATCTGGAGTTTCAACAGAAAAGGGCGGTTCCCAGGGGAGGAAGAAAAAAGGCCAGCACAGACAGGGTGAGGTGCTAGCACACTGCACCTATCGAGCTGGGGAGAACTCTGGGATCAGAGAAGACACTGAGATAGAGGAATCTGGCACAGGCTGTTAGCTCTTCTCTGCTTATAAAACAGCAGATCAGAAGAGAAATCAAGCCACTTTAAAATATAAAGCCAGATTCTAGAACCACCCCAATCTGGAAATGACCTAATACATCTCAGCACTGCTGTGTAGCCACCTTCTACTGCCTGGGGCTTCTCCTTGGGGTAGTTAAGAGCCTGAACAGCAGGGAGACAGCCTGAAGCAGCCTGTAATCCACATAGTGCCGGGCTCAGCCTGAGGCAGTAGAAATCTAGCAGCCGCCAGAACTCCCAAAGAAGCACAATCTTTGAAATAGGGACCTTGGTTTCCGGGCAGACAATTCCAGTTTAAGCGCAAGGGCTTTTAATGTCAACTGCTGATATCCACGCCCCACTGGGATGCATTGGCTGGGGTTTGTGATGCTTTCACTGTTCAGCCTTAAACCTCAGGGCAGTCACTAGGCCACATTGGGGTCCTTCACTGGGCATTCCTCACAGCGCAGCCATACTAACCACCTCTGAGGCATTTCCAGCACAGGACTCTGTATCCATCCGGTCTGGGAGGAAGCTGGTAAATAAATAAATAAACTTCTTACCCCAAGGGCAAACCCCAACAGATTTTTAACAATGAGTAAGAAGCTGAAGAGAACAATTGACACCTTCTACACAGAGAAAGCAGGTATCCAACCCCGAGGAAGCTAACAGCAGAGAGTCGGCAGATAACACCCTAAAGAGGAATGATACCTGCCCCCATCACATAACTCTCTCCTAGAAGACACTATTAAAAAGTTAAGAGACTTTGAAGAAAAATGGGGAAAGGAAAGAGAAGCTATGATAGAGAATAACAACGTCCTGAAATTTGAGTTGGAAAAAATAAAAAATTCACAGGAGGTGTAGGGAAACAAAATTTCTGAATTAGAAAAAATTAAAAAATCACAGGAAAGTAGGATTTCTGAATTGGAAAAGATAAAAAATTCTCAAGAAAGTAGGATTTCTGAATTGGAAAAAGAAAATAACTCACTAAAAAAATTTTAGTGAAATGGAAAAAAATTCAACAGAGCAAAATAATTCATTTAAAAACTCAATTGGGCATATAAAAAAAGAACTAAAAATGTGAATGAAGAAAATAACTCATTAAAAATCAGGACGGAACAAATAGAAATGAATGATTCATTGAGAACCCAAGAATCAGTCAAACAAAACAAAACAAAACAAAACAAAACAAAAAAAAAAAAAATGAAAAGCTGGAGAATAACATCAAATACTTATTGGGAAAATCTATAGACCTGGAAAATAGATCTAGGAGAGATAATCTGAGGATAATTGGACTTCCTGAAAACTATGACCAAAAAAGAGCCTAGATTCTATTTTACAGGAAATCATCAAAGAGAACTGTCCAGAGATAATAGAAATAGAAGGGAAAATAGGCGTTGAAAGAATTCATTGAATACCTTCTGAAAAAGACTCTAAAATAAGAAGTTCACAGAACATTGTGGCTAAGCTGCAGAACTACCAGACTAGGGAAAAAATATTGCAAGCAGCAAAGAAAAAAACAATTCAAATATCAAGGTGCCACAATAAGGGTCAAGCAAGATCTGGAACCTGATATTCCAAAAGGCAAAAGAACAAGGATTGCAACCAAGAATAAACTTCCCAGCTAAGTTTAGCATTTTCTTCCATGAAAGAAGATGGTCATTTAATGAAACAGAGGAATTCCATTTGTTCCTAAGAAAAAAAACAGACTTAAAGAAAAAATTTGATCTACATCCACAAGACTGAAGAGAAGCAGAAAAAGTAAGAAGAACTCTTGAAAACTTTATCTCTGTTGTGGATATACAGAAAGTCCACATGGATAATTTGATTTTACTGATATAATATGAAAAAAGGGGAGTAGTAAAGGGAAGGAGATAGTATCAGATAAAGGGGAAGGAGTGATAAAAAGAGGAAAACTACATCCCAGGAAGAGGCATCGAAAATCTACCACATCTGAGGGAACTTAGAGAGGGGGAGAAACATTGTGTGAATCTTACTCTCATCAGAGTAGGGTCAAAGAGTAAATAATTGACATATTTGTTTTTCAGAGAATTCTCTCTCACCTCATTAAAAGGGGGGAGAGGAAAAGGGAAAAGGAAAATGGGAATAAGGGAAGGGTACAAGAAAGGGGAGGGGACTTAAAAGGAGGGGGAGGGATACTAAAAAGGGAGGGCTGCACATCACAAGTGGGGTCTATAAATTAAATATTGGGGAAGGGGTTCAGGGGGGTCAAGGGGGAAAAAAGCATAATCTGGGGATAATATGATGGCAGAAATACAGAATTTGTAATTTTAACTGTAAATGGGAATGGGATGAACTCTCCCATCAAATGGAGGCAGATAGCAGACTGGATCAAAAGTCAGAACCCTACAATATGTTGTTTACAGGAAACACACTTAAAGCAGGGAGATACATACAGAGTAAAGGTAAAAGGTTGGAGCAGAATCTATTATGCTTCAAGTAAAGCCAAAAAAGCAGGGTAGCCATCCTTATCTCAGATCAAGCAAAAGCAGAAATTGATTTAATTAAAAGAGATAAGGAAGGAAACTATAACCTGCTAAAAGATAGCATAGATAATGAATCAATATCAATACTAAACATATATGCACCAAGTAGTGTAGCATCTAAATTCTTAAAATAGAAATTAAGAGAGCTGCAAGAAGAAATAGACAGTAAAGCTATAATAGTGAGAGATCTCAACCTTGCACTCTCTGAAATGGATAAATCAAACCACAAAATAAATAAGAAAAAAATTAAAGAGGTCAATAGGATATTAGAAAAATTAGGTATGATAGATCTTTGGAGAAAACTGAATGGTGATAGAAAGGAGTATACTCAGCAGTTCATGGAACTTATACAAAAATTGACCATATATTAGGACATAAAGACCTCAAAATCAAATGCAGGAAGGCAGAAATAGCAAATACTTTCTTTTCAGATCACTGTGCATAAAAACTACATTGAACAAAATGTTAGGAGTAAATAGACCGAAAAGTAATTGGAAACTAAATAATCTCATCTTAAAGAATGACTGGGTGAAACAGCAAATTATAGAAACAATTAATAACTTCACCCAAGATAATAACAATGATGAGACATGAAATTTTATATCTTTAGAGGCTTATTTGAACAAAATAGAGAAAGAGAAGATTAATGAATTGGGCCTGCAACTTAAAAAACTAGAAAAAGACCAAATTAAAAATCCCCAACCAAAACCAAACTTGAAATACTAAAATTAAAAGGAGAAATCAATAATATTGAAAGTAAAAAAACTATTGAATTAATAAATAAAACCAAGAGTTGTTTTTATGAAAAAGCCAATAAAATAGATAAACCTTTGGTAAATCTGATCAGAAAAAGGAAAGAGGAAAATCAAATTGTTAGTCTGACAAATGAAAAAAGGGGGATCTTTTCACCAATGAAGAGGAAATTAAAGAAATAATAATAAATAATTATGACAATAAATTTGATAACTTAAATGAAATGGATAACTACCTCCAAAAATCTAGGCTTCCTAGATTAAGATAAATTGCTTAAATAGTCCCACATCAGAAAAAGAAATAGAACAAGCTATTAATCAACTCCCCAGGAAAAGATCCCCAGAACCAGATGGATTTACATATGAATTCTACCAAACATTTTACGGAACAATTAGCCCCAATGTTATATAAACTATTTGAAAAAATAGGGGATGAAGGAGTCCTACCAAACTCCTTTTATGACACAGACATGGGACTGATACCTAAACTGAGAAAGAAAGCTATAGACCAATTTCCTTAATGAATATTGATGCTAAAATCTTAAATAGGATATTAGCAAAAAGATTTCAGAAAATCATCCCCAGGATAATACACTATGATCAAGTAGGATTTATACCAGGAATTCAGGGATGGTTTAATATTAGGAAAACTATTAGTATAATTGACCATATAAATAATCAAATTAATAAAAACCATATGATCATCTCAATAGATGCAGAAGAAGCATTTGATAAAATCCAACATCCATTCCTACTAAAAACCGCTTGAGAGTATAGGAATAAATGGACTATTCCTAAGAATAATCAGCAGCATATATTTACGACCGTCAGTAAGCATAATATGCAATAGAGATAAACTGGAACCTTTCCCAGTAAGATCAGGAGTGAAACAAGGTTGCCAACTATCACCACTACTATTCAATATAGTACTAGAAACGCTAGCCTTGGCAATAAGAGCCGAGAAAGAGATTCAAGGAATTAGAGTAGGAAATGAGGAAATCAAACTATCACTCTTTGCAGATGACATGATGGTACACTTAGAGAACCCCAAAGACTCTGCTAAAAAGCTATTAGAAATAATTCAAAATTTTAGCAATGTTGCAGGATACAAAATAAATTCACATAAATCCTCAGCATTTTTATACATCACCAACAAAATGCAACAACAAGAGGTACAAAGAGAAATTTCATTCCAAACAAATGTTGAGAGTATAAAGTATTTGGGAATCCATCTACCAAAGAATAGTCAGGAAATATATGAGAAAAATTACAAAACACTTGCCACAAAAATAAAGTCAGATTTAAATAATTGGAAAGACATTCAGTGTTCTTGGATAGGCCGAGCGAATATAATAAAGATGACAATACTCCCTAAACTAATCTATTTATTTAGTGCTATACCAATCAGACTCCCAAGAAACTATTTTAGTGACCTAAAAAAAATAACAACAAAATTCATATGGAAGAATAAATGGTTGAGAAATCAAGGGAATTAATGAAAAAAAAGTCAGATGAAGGTGGTCTAGGTGTACCTGATCCAAAGCTATATTATATAGCAGCAGTCACCCAAACCATTTGGTATTGGCTAAGAAATAGACCAGTTGATCAGTGGAACAGATTAGGTACAAAGGATAAAAAAGGATACACTATGGCAATCTACTGTTTGACAAACTCAAAGATACCAACATTTGGGATAAAAATTCATTATTTGAAAAAACTGTTGGGAAAACTGGAAATTAGTATGGCAGAAATTAGATATGGATCCACACTTAACACCATATACCAAGATAAGCTCAAAATGGTTCCATGATTTAGGCATAAAGAATGAGATCATAAATAGATTAGAGGAACATAGGATAGTCTAACTCTCAGACCTGTGGAGGAGGAAGGAATTTATGACCAGAGGAGAACTAGAGATCATTATTGATCACAAAATAGAAAATTTTGATTACATCAAACTAAAAAGTTTCTGCACAAACAAAACTAATGCAAACAAGATTAGAAGGGAAGTAACAAATTGGGAAACTATTTTTATAGTTAAAGATTCTGATAAAGGTCTCATTTCCAAAATATATAGAGAACTGACCCTAATTTATAAGAAATCAAACCATTCTCCAATTGATAGTCAAAGGATATGAACAGACAATTCTCAGATGGTTAAATTGAAACTATATCCACTCATATGAAAGTGTTCCAAATCACTATTGATCAGAGAAATGCAAATTAAGACAACTCTGAGATTTCACTACACACCAGTCAGATTGGCTAAGATGACAGGAACAAATAATGATGAATGTTGGAGGGGATATAGGAAGACTGGGACACTGATGCATTGTTGGTGGAGTTGTGAAAGAATCCGGCCATTCTGGAGAGCAATTTGGAACTATGCCCAAAAAGTTATCAAAATGTGCATACCCTTTCATCCAGCAGAGCTACTATTGGGCTTATATCCCAAAGAAATACTAAAGAGGGGAAAGGGACCTGTATGTGCCAAAATGTTTGTGGCACCTCTTTTCATAGTGGCTAGAAACTGGAAGATGAATGGATATGCATCAATTGGAGAATGGTTCGGTAAATTATGATATATGAAGGTTATGGAATATTATTGTTCTGTAAGAAATGACCAGCAGGATGAATTCAGAAAGGTTTGTAGAGACTTACATCAACTGATGCTGAGTGAAATGAGCAGAACCAAAAGATCACTATACACTTCTACAACAATGCTGTATGAAGATATATTCTGATGGAAGTGGATATCTTCAACATAAGGAAGATCCAACTCACTTCCAGTTGATCCATGATGGACAGAAACAACTACACCCAGAGAAGGGACACTGGGAAGTGAATGTAAACTGTTAGCACTACTGTCTATCTACCCAGGTTACTTATACCTTCGGGATCCAATACTTCACGTGCAACAAGAAAATTGGATTTACACACATATATTGTATCTAGGCTTTACTGTAACACATGTAAAATGTATGGGATTGCCTGTCATCTAGGGGAGGGAGGGGAAAATTTGAAAAATGAATACAAGGGATAATGTTATTTTAAAAAATGACTCATACATATATAGTGTCAAAAAATTTATAATTATAAAATAAAAAAAAAGTAATGACCAACAGGATGATTTCAGAAAGGCCTGGAGAGACTTACATGAACTGATGCTGAGTGAAATGAGCAGGACCAAGTGATTATTATATACTCCTACAACAATGGACGTGGCCATCTTCAACAACGAGATGAACCAAATCAGTTCCAACTGAGCAGTAATGAACTGAACCAGCTACACTTAGCAAAAGAACTCTGGGAGATGACTATGAACCACTACACAGAATTCCCAATCCCTCTATTTTTGTCCACCTGCATTTTGGATTTCCTTCACAGCCTAATTGTACACTATTTCAAAGTCCGATTCTTTTTGTACAGCAAAATAACTGTTTGGACATGTATACATATATTTTATTTAATTTATATTCTAACATATTTAACATGTATTGGTCAACCTGCCATCTGGGGTCGGGGGGAGGAGGGGAAAAATTCGAACAAAAGGTTTGGCAATTGTCAATGCTGTAGAATTACCCATGCATATATCTGGTAAATAAAAAGTATAATTAAAAAAAAAAAGATTTTAGGCCTTTCTAACTGGATGTTATTAGATCCTGAGTAATCCTTATTGTGGCTCCTTGGTATTTGAATTTTTTTTCTGGCTGCCTGTAGTGTTTTTTCTTTGGTTTGATAGTTCTGGAATTTAGCCACAATATTTCTTGGAGTTTTAATTTTGGAATCTCTTTCAGTAGGTAATTGATGAATTTTTTCAATGTCTATTTTACCTTATGATTGTATAACATCTGGGCAGTTTTTGATGATTTCCTGAAAAATAGTGTCTAGGCTCTTTTTTTTTCATCATTATTTTCAGGAAATCCATTAATCCTTAGATTATCTCTCCTAGATCTGTTTTCCAGCTCTGTGATTTTCCCAAGTAGATATTTAACATTTTTTTCTTATTTTTAATTTTTTTTCTTGGTTTTGCTTGACTGATTTTTGGTGTCTCCTCAAGTCATTCATTTCCATTGGTTCAATTCTGATTTTTAATTAATTGTTTTCTTCATTTATTTTTTTAATTTCTTTTTTGTAATTGTCCAATTGAGATTTTAAATGAGTTGTTTTGTTCTATAGAATTTTTTTCCCATTTCGCCAATTTTATTTTTTAAAGAGTTATTTTCTTTTTCCAATTCACAAAAAGTTTTTTAGGGTGTTTTTCTTTTTCCCCTCTATCTTTGAATGAGTTATATGCCTTATCCAGACCCTCTTGCAAAGCTTCCCTTTTCTTTCTCCATTTTATTTTTAGCTCTCATTTAAGAGCCTTTTAAATTTCTTCTATGAGAGCCTTCTGTGGTGGGAATCAGATCATATTCACCTTTGTGAGACAAACTGTTTTTAGTCTCCTCAAGGTTTGAAATTTGCTCTCTTTCAGTATAGAAGCTATCTGTAGTTAGCACCTGCTTTGCCTTTTTACTCATTTTTAACAACAACAACAAAAAAAGCTGCAGTCTCCTTTGGGGGCAATGAAGAGTTACTGAGTTTACTCAACAGACAACAGGAAGTGGCAGGGAAGCAGCAGTGGAAGGCAGTGGCTGTGATAGAATTATCAGTTGCAGTGCTGATCAGATAGTGCTGAGTTTCTCCTGTGCTGGGTGGGTGTGGCCAGGTTCAGAGAGACTCCAGCGTTTTGGGATTATAGTCTTTACCCCCTGTGTTTATAGCTTCTCTGCTGATCTATTGGCTTGATGATCTATTGGCAGAGTATCTGACACTGTGGTACAGTTTTCCCTGCAGATTTTCCATAGGCAAAGACTACACCCTGCCCCCACTCAGGTATGCCCAGCATGAGCTGTTTTCTGTGCTCTCACTGCCTATCTGTCTGAATCTAAGCCTGGCCTAGCCCCGTTGTGTCCCTGTGTGCAAGCAAAAACAGACCTTTTCTGGTGAATTTTGAGATTATCTTCTGTTGGTAATGTGCTGTACTCCCAATATTCGTGGGTTTTGACAATCAAGCCATAATTCAGAGGTTGAGTTTCGTAAAAATAGTTTGAAGGTAAAGGAGAGCTCAGAAAGATGCATGTGTCCTCTCCTCCATCTTGACTCTGCCTTCACATGGTGATTTCTTTTCTAGCCCAGGGAAAAGAGAAAGGGCTGTGGAGTCTCAGGAGGGATCTGGGCACTACCAAATGACAATATTGAGAAAAAAGCATTGGAATGTCCAAGCAAAACAGCAAGGCAGAAGGGATCCTGGGAGATCCATGAGCAATTGCTGAGTGGAGAAATGACTGCCCTCTTACACTGCTTATCACATGTCGCCAGATTACAAGAGTTGTGAGCAATGGCTGAGTGTGAAATGTGTGGCTCCAGTCCATGGAATAATAAAAGTAAGAAAACTGCAAATGCCATGGGGAGAGAATTGTGGAAAGACAGGAAAGCACTACAAAAAATCAAATTTCCTTTACAAAGAAAAGAGAAAATATTGCCTAAGAGAGGGCAAAGAGTAGAGGAAATAAACAAGTCAAACAATTATTCTAAGAAAATTTGAAAAGAGCCCAGGATAGACTGAGTTTCAAGGAAGAGGGAAAATGGAGCAAATTATCTTACATAAAAATGGAAAACACGAAGAGCTTTAACAATGTGGAATATTCCTTGAATCTTACTCTCTTTGGAAGTGGATCAGGGAGAATAACAAATTGATTTGGGTATAGGAACCTATTTTGCTCTACAAGTAGGGAAGAGAGAATGGAAAGAGGGTCTGTGAAGGAGATGAACATAAACTAAGAGGACAGGGTGAAAAAAGAGAAAAGGGTAAATGAGGGAAAGATAATTTGAAGGAAACTATATAGCAATCATAACTGCAAATATGAATGGGATAAACTTAAACACAAAATGCAGATAGATTAAAAAATAAGAAATACATTAGAAGCAAAGAGACACATGTGGGAAAAAGTGGAGAAGAAGGAGAATAATGGAGGAATTCTTGGAGGGGGCCAAGTTAAATACAAGCAATGCCTGGTGGCAGGTAGTAATAAAAGAGAAAGAAAGGAAAGAAAGAATGTAAGACATGCACACAAACATAATAAAAATGATCAGGAGTAGAATTTATTAGAAAAAAAGGCAAGGGTAGTAATTATTCATCTAGACAAAATCAAAATTTTAAAAGGTTTAATCAAAAAAAAAAAGAAATTTACCTTAAATGCCAGCTATATTAATATTGTCTTAGACGGATAGACGGATGTGTATGCACATTATATGTACATATATCTGTACATACATATTATATACATAAATATAATCTATATTTAACTGTAGTATGCTTGACTGAAGGTGCAAGGGAGGAAAAGGGGGAAAAGGATAAAGTAAAACAGTGCATAACAAAGAACAAAAGAAAACATAAAAGGAAGCAGAGATAGTTATGTGTTATGTATGACACCCTGCCAAGAGGGAATACAGAGGCCACCTCAACCTTTAGTGCATAATAAGTTTTCTGCCAAATTGCAGAAAATGCCCTTCTTGAGCAAGGAGCAGTGATGCATGACATGGAAAAGGGATTGACCTCAGGGTCACAGCATAGTTACTCTTAAGTAGGGATACCTTGACAGGGCTTCTTGCCTGTGAGTGAATTGCTAAATTGCTGGATTTGCTCTCCTCCCACTGGCAGATACCATGAATATGCAAAACCTATGAGATGCTTCTCTAATAGTGATTGGGGATTGCCTACTGTTCAGACATTGATCATGCTTGCAAAAATGTATATCAACAAGGCTGTATGGTACAATAAACTGGAGCTTTTTTCACACTCTATGAGTGTCTGGCCTCATTCATCTCACCTCTGAGATCAAAGGGCTCATATGCTTTGGGCTCTTCAGACAGCCGCAACAACTGGCACCTGAACAGGGACTTAGAAAATTGCCAGAGTGACCACTTTGTAGTCAAGCACTGTTATGTGGTCAAGACAAACTCCAAGAGGACTCCAGAGGGAGAGCCCACCGAGCTGTGCTGTTTCCAGACCAGGCAGAGTGTGCCAGAGATAATTAAGTAGCCTGATGGAACAGAAAGTAGGCATCCTACTCCCTTCAGACAGGGAAGCATATGTCAGGACTATATATAAATGTATAAAAGAGCAGGGGTGCACAGTTCAATTAGGATATATTTAGGAAATTTCTAGACATTGCTTACAGTTTTTCCATGGTTATCTGAGGAAGGCTATTATAATTGTGATAGATGGATTGTTTTTGGTGAACATTTACCACTTATGATAAACAATGCCCAGGAGAAATAGAAAAATGTCTGAAATCAGAACCAGAAAAGGAGGTCAGGAAATTTAAGGTCAGACCACAGACAGGTCCATCTCTTAGCAGTAGATGTCCTTCTTCTGAGCCTGAAGAGGATTAGAATGAATGGCCTCCCCCCCTTCACCATTTCTGGTCCTGCCTTACTTTTGTGTCTATCTGGATTTACAGCCTTGTAAAGGCTCTCCCAATGTAAAGCCTAAGAATGAAATCTGGATGGCAAAATTTTTAGAACAAACTCAGTAACTGCTATTTAGGTTGCTCCAGGAGCAAACATGAACTTATATTTTGAGCAACTTTGTGGCATGAGTAGGAGGCAGTAAGGAGGCTTTGATGTCCGCTGAACTTTGATGTCCGCAAAAAGACAGAAAAACAGGAATCATTTTTCCTTTAATAACAGATGGCTTATATATTAACTTATGGCGTAGGGATATATTATACTAATTAAGGATGAAAATTACCACAGATTTTTAGGAAGGGTCATTGCTGCTGCAGGTTTCACTGCTTCTAAAAAGACTTGGACAGGGGCAGCTGAGTGGCACAATGGATAGAGCACCAGTCCTGAATTCAGGAGGACCTGAGTTCAAATCTGGTCTCAGACACTTAACACTTCCTAGCTGTGTGACCCTGGGCAAGTCACTTAACCCCAGCCTCAAAAAAACCCCAAAAAAACAAAAAAAAACAAAAAAAAACAGACTTGGACTATTGATACACCAGTATGGGTGGAGCATAAAGCATAAAGCTAAAGCAAAAACAGCTGCTTTACATTAATTAGTACAAGAACAATTAGAGTTAGGACACAAGGAGGAAACAGCCCATGGAGTTTACACCTTAGGAATCCTAGAAGGAGCAAGCTCATTGGTTGAAGTGGTTCTTCCCAGAAGCCCTTGCATTATCCCACGCCCATTTTCTGGGAGGATAAAAGAGGACACCACTCCAGAGATAAGAGAAGTCTCTGCATTACATCAGGCCTGGCAGGGCTCTCTGCAGGAAGGGAAGTCACTTCTCTGGACAAGAGTTAACAGCAACTGCCTGGAGACAACGGTTCGCTACAGGAAGAAGAATCTGTCTGAAAGATTTGAGTAGACACAGCAGATCTCTTCCCAGAGAGTGATCCGGCAGCTTCTGGAGACGACAGCTTGCTACAGATATTAAGGATTGCTTTTATTCTATTCCCTTCACCCTGAGGACAGGAATAAATTTGCTTTCTCAGTACCAACATATAATTTCCAAGGACCTGTGAAGAGATTTCAGTGGAAGGTATTGCCACAAGATATGAAAAATAGCTCTATTATATGCCAATGGTATGTGGATAAAGTTATTAGCAAGATAACGAAACACTACTCAATTGTAGTCATCCTCCATTATATGGATGATATCTTGGCTGGTCATCCACAGCCCAAGGATTTGGAGGAGATGTTACAAATGACACTTATTCAGGTTTTGTAGCTGCATCATCTCAATGAGGGAAGCTGCCTTCAAATGTAATAAATCACTTATTTCACTGTTTTGTCTCTATGGGCATCCCTCACACCATCAAGACTGATAATGGACCCTCATATACCTCAAAAATATAAAAACAGTTCTTACAGGAATTCTCTATACATCATGTTTTGGGATTCTTTACAACCTTAAAGGACAGGCCATTGTAGAAAGGACTACTCAGACTCTCAAGAGATTTATCAAAAAACAAAAAGAGGAAGATGGAGGTAGAATCACTCAAAGCTAACCCCATCTTCATCAAGAAGGTCCCCAAAGAATGAGACCATGGTAATGAAAAAGGGTCCTGAAGGATATAGGGTTCTAATATGGGGCCAGGATATGCTTGTATCTCCACAGGAGAAAATCTTCAGCAGTGGATTCCCACCAGATATCTTAGAGTTATCCATAGAACTGAAGAGGAAAAGGAGGGAGAAGAGGTGACTATCCAACAGGAGGAGAAGACCACTAGCAAGATGCTTTCTATATATCTGGGTTTGTGTTATACACAATCAGGACTGGCAACAGAGGCCAAAAGGTGAACTATTATGAGGGATCCACCATGGCCTAGGATTGTGTCATGGGAGGAACACATACTGGATGTGCTCACCAGAAACGCATCCCGAAAAATTGGGGATGAATTTCACCTTGAGAAATACAGTGGAACTATGGCAAAAGTAAAGTACAACTCTGCTGAATTGCGAATAGGCTTCCTTTGTGCTAGTCACAAAGGAACAGTACCTACAGCGCACAAGTGAAGAAGGTGACTTTACAAATGCCAGCTTTGGGTAGGGGGTATCATGTGACACACATGCTGGGTGTGTAGGGGACACCCTCTCATAACGACATCCTCATCCACATGGCAGGGCTGTAGCAATGTGTCTAAAGGGGTCATCAAGCTGGCCCCTCATATCTACGTGCCAGACCCACACTCATACTTGTTATACAATTGCAAACTGGACATTATAATCGTGGAATGAGGCTAAAAAGATGACTTATGAAGTCTTCCATTACCTGTTTGGGTACCTTTCAAAGGCAGTGCCTGAAAAGGTTTATGGAAAGCACAAGCCTCCCCTGGGACACATTCTTGTCACTCAAGCACTGGCCCAGCAGTTTTGCACATGGAAAAACATCCTGGGCCCTGAACAAATGGCACAAGAATTGGATACCAGCTCTATATTAAAACATGTCTGGGAGGGAAATAGTGTTTATGTGGGAGACTCTGTTACCAAAGAAACACTAGAGTTTTACAATGTGACTTGTTGGAATTGTACAGTTAGTGACTGCTTGGTTATTGAAATTGAAAATCAGACTGTATTTGTGATCACTAGAGCTCATGTATCAATGCGTCCTGTCAAAAGTGAGAAATGGTATCGTACTAAGACTGATCGTATGTTCAATACCATAATAGAAAAGAAGGAAACAGACCTCAGTCTCTTTAGAAAAAAGGGAAGTATCAGCTGTGCCATATTAGGTATCACTATGTTGGTTTCATTTATACTTTCATCAGTCTCTCTTGCAATGTCCATATCTAGTGTACAAAATAGGATAGTACAAGCTAGATATGGAGAGGAACTACCTAGGAATGTCTCAGTGGGTTTTAGCCAACAAACTAAGATAGATGAACAATTGTTCATCTTCCGATGATAAAAGATTTAAGGAAAGTATCATTGGAAATAGGAGCAGAAGTAGAGTTATTAAAACTCCAGGCTCAATTACAATGTGATTACAGATATACAAAGGTTTGTGTAACCCTTTTGCTGTATAATCATACAAGACAAGCTTATGATTGGGACAGTATCAAGAGGCATTTGAATGGTTTATTTCTCAATAATACAATTGAAGGTGGCATAGAAAGTTTATATAATTTGACACCTGACATAAAGAAACCTTCTCATGAAGATTTGAATCCAGAGAAAACTACTGAAAAAAATCACACACTGGTTTGATAATACCTCTTCATGGTAGTTTAAGTTAGAATCACGGATTGCCCTGTGTGTTGTTAGGTTGTTATTGCTTTGTTGGTGTCCTGTAATGTTAGGATACTTTTATAGAACTTTCTCCATCATCTTTTCAGAGGTTGCAGCTCAAGAAAGGACTTTTAATCTAAAAGAAAAAAAGGGAGAATTGCTAGTCTTTGGGATTTTGCCGAGAGGGAGTACTGAGGCCTCTTTGACTTTTGGTGCACAATAAGTTTTCTGCCATTTTGCAGAAACACCCTTGTTGAACAAAAAGCAATGATTTGTGATCATGGGAATGGGTGTTGGTCTGAGGGTCACAGCTAGTGGCTTGTGAGCAGGGATGTCTTGACAGGGCTTGTTGCCTGGGAGTAAGTTGCTAAATTGCTGGCTTAGCTCTCCTCCCATTGACAGATACCATGGATATGCAAAGCCCACAAACTGCTTCTCTGATTGGGGATTGGGGATTGTCTACTGTCCACACGCTGATCACGCTTGCAAAAATGTATATCAACAAGGCTGTATGGCATAACAAACTAGAGCTCTTTCCACACTCTATGAGTCTCCTGCCTCAGTCATCTCACCTCTGAGATCAAAGGCTCATATGCCATGAGCTCTTAAAAGACAGCCACAGCAGTTATGAATACAATGTCCTCTTATTATGTACGCTTTTTCGAAATGGAACTTGTTCTTACATATTTTGAATTCTCCCTTAAATTCTGCTATGAACATGAGATATTTTTTTTCTTTTTCAAGTTTTAAACAAAAACTTTTTAAAGAAAGTTTTGGGCTGAACCGAGTATAAGGGATCAAGTCTAAAAAAATAAAACTGTGTAGGGAGAGATAAAAAGGAGCAATTATTTTATTCAAATGAGAAACAAAAGGAAGAATTGGTAAGCTGGGGAAAGCAGATATTGCAGGAACCTCACTGCTGTTACCAGGAAGGAAAGAAGAAGTCTCAGAGGGGTTAAGGAGTAGGAGGGCAAGGTGGCAGGAAGAAGTAAAACAGCAACGACAAGAGAGAGGGTAAATAAGGTGAGGAGGAGAGAGGGGGAAATTGGAAGGAGAAAAATACACAAGTATTAATTTACTCATAAGGCAGAAATGGAGAACAGACTAAATTCAACAGCTTCTTGCTTTCAGGTAAAATGAGACAAACGTGTGTGTACATAATACATACCATATATAATGAGATACACACAGATAAAACAAAGGGAAGGAACAGAACTTATTGTATAAAACAGTGGAGGTATCAATCATGATTTTAAAATATATTTTCAAAGGAAGAGAACTAAAAGACCCCACAGATATCAGGGTTACAGAGTTTCCGACACATCTGAACAACAAATTAAGAAGGGGAAGAAAGGAAAAGAATTAAGAAAAAGGATAAACAAGAAAGTAAAAGTAATTTCTAAATAACAAGAGCCAAAGCAAACGTAAAGGTTTTTTTTTTATTTTTTTATTTTTGAAATGTAACCTACTTTCTAATAGGTTCAAATAAAAACCAAAAACACTTGATCATGATTGTGGCAAGTCTATTGTTCAGAATGAAGCAAGTTCCCAATGAGAAAATTTGAATCTTTTTTTCTAATTACAAACCATCTTAAAATAAGTCATGGTGATCAAAATTTGACTAGGTTTGCTCATAATAATGAATTGAGACTTTTGAGAAAGACAGCAAAACAATTTGATTACAGTTTTGTATGAAACGTTTGGAAAGGTCAACTAAGGAGCCCTGGTCAGGCTGATTATTTCCTGACAGAACACTAGACTGGGCTACAGCCTGTATTGTGGACACCAAATTGCTTGTATCAGAGCAGATCAGAAGTAGGCCACAAATAAGGGTTTTAGGAACATTCTATGTCTTACAGCTATAAAACTGGTACTTATTTGACTTGGGAAATTTTAAGGAAGAGTTTTAGGAGCTAAGGGAGAAGAATATTGAAGTATTAAGCTATTCAAATAAAGGTGAATTGCAAATTACTTCCCCTTTAAACTATGATTTTTTTTGAGAGAAAATGATTCTGTTTTATCTATATTTGCATTCTTAGTGCTTAGCATAACACTTGGTAAATAATAGGTGCTTAATGAATGTTCAATGATTGACAGTTTATTTTAGCTGCAGTTACACAGTTTCTTAAGTCCAATAGTTTTTATCCTTCCTTAATTCTCAAAAAGTTTTGGCGCTTGATTGCTCCCTCTTTCTGATTATTTTCTCTTTTTTCTCTGTCATATTATTTTGTCATCATTCTCCTATTCCTAATCCTCTTATTGCCTTTCAAGATGTTTCTCCTCTCTCTGACCATTATTTCCTCTATTTTGCTCATTGGCCATTTCCCTAAGTATGTTATTCTCCATGTTCCTGTCTTTTTTTCTCATAATCATGGACATCTGTGACCTGAGGCACTATTGGCAAAGGCCCCATGTCTGAATGCCACCATCTCCACTCCACTTGTACTGGCCACCAACTCCCCCCACCTCCCAAGCCAGGGAGTAACATTAACCTGGACACTCCTGGTCTGCTTTCTGAAAAGGATCTTTCACCCAGGGTCTTAACACCTCCATCACAGGCACAGGAACTGCCTCTACATTTTTATCTCCACCACAGGAAGAATATACTTTTCCTCAATTCTTTATGGTTAGAGAAAGTGTTCAATTTCTTTTTCAGAGTTCTTTCCAATTACAATATCGTAGTCTCTTTAAAATAGTTCATATCTTCCAATTATTTTTGACATTCTTTAACGATTTTTACAAAATATCCTATGAAATTAGTTTTCAACTAAACTACTTACCAACATGTCTTTTGGAAGTTTCCTTTTTCCTTTTCCTTTTTTCCCCCCGCTAACTTCAGGCTCTTGAAAATCACCTTTGTCTTTCTTCTGCCTTGGTTCTGGTTGCACAACCACACTACCTACAATTTAATAATGATGTGAGAATACTGGATCCACCCTGAATGTCAGGATCAAAAACAAGGCTTTAAAAGCCACTGAACAAAACAAAATGGCAAGTTTGTTCAAAGATGCTTAGGGGCTTCATCACAACCTCTTACTTGGAATGTGGAAGTTTTCAAAACCCAAACTGTGATATTGGAAATGAAATTCTTGAGAAAAAACCCACGGGAGGAAGGTGGAACAGTAATATTCTATTTTTATTCTTCTTCCCAAACTAAGACCTTACAAGGAAAAACCATTCCAAAGATTTAGAATTTCCCACATCATTTTAGAACCTTAAGCTTTATTCTCCAGGACCAAAGGTTGAGTATTACCTGCCTTCTGGATAACTTCAGAGCACTAGTAACAAAAATAGAAAATCAGGTTCCTAATCTCAAGAAACTCATTCTCACAGCTACAGCACACAAAGGAGAGTGCGTCTGTAAATCAGGCAGTCATTTAGCTTCTGTCTGCCTCTGTTGCCTCATTTGTAAAAATTAAGAGTAATACCAGATAGTTGATATGGGCCTGAAATTCAAGTGTTACAGTGGACTTTTTGTACATAGCTTGGGGTATCATCTGCATATGGATGAAAATTAAAACCTTTAGTGCAGAATAATCACCAAGAGAAATGAAAGGCCCCGAGGCCAAGAAGTAGATGTGCAATATGAATAATAAAGAAGCAAAAAAAAAGTGTCCTAGAAAAGAGAGAGAGGCAGGAAAATGAGTCTCAGAAAAGAAAAAAATACTATGAGTATCAATTAACAGCATAGAGATAAAAATACCATTAGAACTCAGATGGAGGGTAGAAAGATAAGTATTAGACTTGGCAGCGCAAGTGCCCTCGGACACTTTGGTAAGAGCATTTAGATGTATAGGTCTACAACTGTAGAAAAATAAGGCAAAACCTGAAAGAAGAAGAAGGGCCAAAGACTTGAGGGAGAAAATAGATGAGCAGGAAGTGAGGCACCCCTCCCTGCTGAGGTAAGTTATATGGCTGATCCACCCCAAGGTTAGTGTCTAGGTTAACAGTGAGTAGAAAATGAAGATGAATATTGGAAGCAGACCTCAAGGTCAGGAAACAAACTGGGAAGTGGTAAAAAAACAGTCAAAATTTTACCCTTCAAATACAAACTCTCATTTTCCCAAGATAAAAACCAGCAGCTTTTAACTTAAATAAAACATGAAAATCATCTTTAAAATCTTTTTAAAAAATCTTTAAAATCCCTATTTTGCCATTTCATAAATTACTCATTTGCTAGGTGGTTAAAATTAAGGGCCTAAATACTAAAGAGGTTATTAATGAGAAATAATGACAAATGATTTTGAGTAAGCCATATTTTGTGTGTGTGTGCCTGTTTCAAAATCTATACTATCAGGAATTTAAATAAATTCTAAAATCCCTTCAGGCTATTAATCTAGTTCTTCTATGATTAAAATTTTATGAAAATGAAAATTAATTTACTACAACTAAAAGCCAATTTTCTATCTATAACTAGGAGTATTAACTTTCAACTACGTAAAGAATTAAGATACAACATATTTTACCTGATGCTTTTTGTCACAAGAATATCTGAATTTTCCTCTGACTGAAACTGATTGATAAGACTCATCCACCATTTGTCCATCATCAGAGTACATATGCTCTTTCCTAAAGAAAATTTAAAAGCAATGTTTATTTATTTACGACAAATGAAAGTTTTCCAAAAATTGGCTTCCTTGATGAGTTTTAGTGAATTTGATAAGAAAATATTTCAAACAATGTTCATAATTCATACCCAAATCAGTACTGATACAAATCATTTTATGCTTTGTATTTTTCACAAAGATACAGAAGGAGAAAGAGCAGAAGATAAAGACAGCAGTTAGATGGACAACATCCTTGATGTATTTGTACTTTTAAAATAAATCCACATATTTTGGTCAGAAACACTAACTACCCTCTCAGGGGATGATGGCTTCAGCTCTTCAGAATGGCCACTACCCTAAAAAGAAAAATCAAATACAAGTGTCAGTGAATCCACAGTTTTTGTTTTTCACGTGTATACAATGATTTGTGACCCTCATGTGGGTTTTCTTAGCAAAGACACTGGAGTGGTTTGCCATTACTTCTCAGACTCATTTTACATTTGAGGACATTAAGACAAACAGGGTGAAGTTATGTGCCCAGAATTATACCATGAGTGAATTTCTAAGGTCAGATTTGGATTCAGGAAGATAAGATTCCAGGCCATTCTCTACTAAGTCATCTAGCTATCCAAAGTTGTTATTGTTTTATTGACATCATCTAGCAGATCCCTGGGTTTACTTCACTAAATTACAGAACGGCCTTTCCAATTGTATTGAGTTAAGCACAGGAGATGCAAAAAGAGGCAAAAAAGATAGTCCCTGTACTCTAGAAGCTGAGAAGCTAATAGCAAGATAACCATCAAACAGATTAAAAGAAGCTATATACCGGATAAATGGGAAAAGACCACAAGGAGACAATGGAATTATGAAGAGCTAGGAAAGGGTCCTGAAAAGGCAGGATTTCAGTTCAGACTTAAAGGAACAGAATCAATGGCTAGAAATGAGTAAGGAGGGCATTGCAAGGATGGGGAAAACTCAGAGACTTGCCAGAGAAAAAGGGTCTTGTTCAGAGTATAGCTGGGAGGACACTGATAGTGTATTATAGAGGGTAAGGTAAGAAGAACAAGAAAGAAGAGGGCTAGGTTGTGATGGCTTTTCAATGCCCAAGCATTTTGTAGTTGGTCTTGCCACTGGAGTTTATTGATATTAATTTTGATATTGATAGGGGCTAAGGAGTAGAGAATGAAATCACTGAAACTGTGTTTTAGGACAATCACTGTAATGATTAAAGGTGACCAGAGTGGAGTGGGGAAAAACTTAACTCAAGATATTGCAGTAGTCTGGGCGTGAAAATATAATGAGGGCCTGTACAAGGGGGAGAAAAAGGGATTCTTTGAGAGGGGTTAAGAAAGTAAAATCAATTTGCCCGGACAACAACTGGGGTATGGAAGGGAAGAGACACTGAGTGGGTCAGAATGACTCCTAGGCTGTAAACCTGAGGGACTAGAAAGAGGGTGGATATCGTTGTCAGAAATAGCAAAGATAAGAAAAATACTCTTACACATACCAGGCTTAAGATGTCTCCTTCACATGCAGTTCTAGACATCTGAAAGGCAGGTGGAGGTACAGAGAGTTTGCATTTTTGTCACATTATAGAATTTATTCTCAAGATACATGTTTTTTCTGAATGCCTGAACTGTCCCCATGATTTGTTCTTTTCTTTCATCCATTTCCCAGTCTTTTCCTTATCTCAACTACATATTGGTGTAGGGGAAGCAAATTTATTAACTTCAACAAGTTCAAGGCCCTTAAACATGTCATCTAGTATTTCTTGGATCAAAGGAGTTTTTGTATCTCCCCCTTTTCTCTCTTTCTCTTTTCTATTGTTCTTTGTTTCCTTAAGATGAAATTATTAACTATGAACTGTTAATATTACTTTAGAGGATTCTCCAAGTAGCCTAGCCTGTCATCTAAAAAAGTTCCTTCTTTGCCCATGCTTATTCTTATTTCCACTTACTAATTTGGCTAATGTAGTTGGTATTTCTGGAACTGTTGAATTACAGCATTGGAAACAATCATTTTTGTTTTAACCAATGTCTTCTTTGAATAGATTTTTTATATTGTATTTTATATGTATTTTCTTCTTTCATATTTAGACACATATTGTTTACAATAATTTATTTCTCATGATTGTCAAGGAGCCACCATCCTCCTACGTCGCCATTTTTTCATTCAGTTAATAATGCTTTATACATTTATTTTTAAAATTTATTTTATTTAAAAAATAAGAAAAACAGAAAAGAAATACAATACCAAATAAAAAAGAGAACAGTGTCATGGGCCCAGCAGAATATTAGGAAGGATTTACAATATATACAAAAAATTACTATTTAAGGAAAGTATACATAAATACATGTAGCATAAATACAAAGTATATATACATATATACTTTCCTGAAATAGTAATTTTTACATGAGCAGAAGAAATTATCTTCATGAGTGTCCATCTTTTCTTCACGTCCTGTGAACCTTTTTAACGTGATTCTTTTTCTGCCTCTCATTGCCCCCACCACCCCCATGCATGGTATAATTAAGAGAGGATATGTTCATGCTTATACACTCTACTGAATAATTTTTATAATAGTGAACTTAAGCCAAAAACATTTTAATATACACAGAACAAGAGTATATCAGGAAACATGAATTTTTATTACCCATAGTATATTTCCTTAAAAGTAATTAGGCATGAGTCATATAGAATCTAAGTGGGTTATATTTTTTTTAAAAAGCCATTTTTATATTTTTGCTATGGTCAAAGAATTAAGAATCAAAAACACACAAGTAGTGATTACACTCTACTTTTTCTTTCCTAGATGGTTTATTTAGAGTCACAAAAAACTTATCATAGATCCTGAAATAATGGAATCTTTTTCTATTTAATATTCATTTTCAGTCAGATTACCCATAGTTAGTTCACCACTGGGATTTTCCATTGAAAGAGGTCACTATATTGTGTCACAGATTTTTTTCTAGAAAAATGATGTAAGATCAAAATAAACTGATTCACATTATAAGTAACTTCAAGAGAAGAAAATAAACATACAATAATAGGAAGTTTTACAAGCCAACTGTTATACAAGGAGCAATTAATTCTAATAATACAGCAATTGAAAGAAAATGTACCAAATCCTAACTACAGAGAATCAAAGAAAACCAGGTTTTCAATTTCCAGAAAGATACAAATTGATCATTGTAAAACGTCCAGGAAAAGGAAAAAAACAAAACAAAACAAAACAAATGGGGCCAAATCTAAGTGTAAAAAACCCCAAAAAAACCAAAAATACGGCTTTAAAAATAAAAGAAAAAACCTTTAGAAAAATATAAAAAGGACTTATGTTTACTAATTAATTAAAGTGAATGATACTAATTGAAGAATAAAAGTAAAGCCATATTTTTAGAAGGAGAAATATTTATCTTAGGAGCTGGAGCTAAGTGGACTCTGTTGCACTTTTTAAAAGTGGGACCCAACTACCAAACAACTGGAAGGAATGAAGGTAATTAGACAAATAGCATGTGAATCATTGAGCTGAAAGGACAAAAGCTACTGATGTAGAGATTCTTGAGACAACCTTGAGTCTCCAGGATTAGATGTTACCATAGAAACTGAGCTCCGCTTTCTCTTCACACTTTCCCCTACCCCTTTCTCCCTCTGGCTTCTTTTTCTGATTCCTTCCAAATTTCCTCCCTGGTTTGCTCATTTTCTCCCCTCCCTTTCCTGTCTCTCACCCTCTCTGCCTATTTCCCTCCTTTTTCCTTTTCATCCTTTCTTTTTTTTTAATTTTTGGCCTTCTTATGGTACTGTGTCATTTTAAAATTTTAGTCAAAATCACCATTGATGAATGTGGACTTGCACATATTTCACCAGTATCCGATTATTTCTTGTCAAGGGAGGAAGCATAGAGGAGGCAAGGAGAAAAATCTGTTGGCAGCATTGAGGTTGAACATTATCATTATATGTATTCGAAAAATAAAAACAACAATAAAACCGGTTTACTTTTAAAAGGCTCCATTGAACATTCTCTCCAAATATGCAAGCAATTGCTAAATTTATTTTCATATGATCTCTTTTCATCACAAACCCAAGTGACCGAGGCAGTATACCTGCTTTTCCTTCACTTTCCACGTATTGACAGCCACCAACTTTTGTTTTCTAAAGCATGCCTGATCGACAGCAGTAGCAGCAATAGTAGCGGAAGTCATTATCGTGGTCGTGGTGGGGACAGTGCAAACGGTGGAAGCAGTAGTGGTGGTAAAAATGGCGGTGATGGTAGAGGTGGCGAAAGAGAGGTGGGTGGGGTGGAGGTTTGGGGGAAAAAGGAAGAGGTGGTGGAGGCGATGGTGGTGGATGTGGTGGTGGTAGAGGAGGTGGTGGTGGGGCTGCAGTTGCAGCTTAGTAAAAGTAATAAACAAAGCTCAAAATTTACATCGCTTGGGGCGGAGCCCCAACGCCCCTGAGGTTATTCTGTTACCATATAAGGCTTTCCCTCCTTATCATTCATTTGTTAATTTACAATTAAATTCTGAACATAGCATGGAATGGATTAATACATAATATTATTATTAATTATGTTAGTATATCATGTTATATATTATGAGTATTACCGTATTGTATTATCTAATGTAGCCTATTATTTAATTCTCTTTTAAGCTATTATTCTAAAATATAATCATTCTATGTTATGCAATTGTTATGTATGTTATGTAGTACGAAACCAAAAATTGCATTACATAGATATCTGTATTTATTTATATCATCTTGATCTGTTTCCCAGGATAGTTGTTTTTACCGTGGAATATCGTGTACCTTTCTTGTTCAAGCTCAGTTTCACTGTAATGGATGTTGATAAGTCGTGGAACTATAAGCTCAAGTTCCGAAGTTCACGGCACATTTATCAAGGAAAAGTTTCTGTCATTCCTCGGTGGGAGAGTCAGCGTTTGAAACCTCCGCTAGGGACTAGGATTCACCAGCTGGTGCGGAGACCGCTAAGAAAGGGAGCTTCCCGTCTCTGAGCAAGAGGGCTGAAAACTGTCCGCGCCGCTTTTCGCTGTGCTTTGGGAATAGGCCTTTTCCAGGCCCATCGATTACTGAGAACGGTCCAGTGTTGAGCCAAGTACTACAGACCCCCCTTTTCACACGAAAACATGACCTTTGTACGCATCTCATTTACGTTGGGCATCTTTTCAGCTACTTAGTTGCAAATGATTCAACACAACAGGGGAAAGTGTTTTATGAACTCTTGTACCCAAGAGTAAGCACACAAGGTCTTGCTGGCTTCCTTCTTTAATCTCCTGACATAAATCACCAAATGTCTTTTGTTTGTTTTATCGGCTGTAGCTAACAGGACTTTTTATCAATTTGTGAACTTCACACGTGGATGGCATTTTCATAAATCGTGGGCAAGGAAAACCTCATGTCTTACAATCCGGATCTTTGGGGCAAACTCCGTTACTGGAATTTTCGTCGGTCTTTGGGAATTAATGCTACCGGGTACTTTGAGCGCCTTGAAGCGTACTCGGGTGACTCTCTCTTGTCTCTGTAGCTGTTGAGAGGGGTCCCCAGAATAACAGCGGCAAAAAGGAACCCAAGTCTCAATGTATGCTTTTGCTTCAGCATGTTTGTATTGTTGGGGTGGGTGGGTGATTATTTTCAGTGGGGGTGGGGGGTGCGCGTGCGCAGTAGGACATGACTGGGGCGCGTTGTTCCTTTTGATTCTCTCCCCCCTGTGGCTGTCCCTACGGCTGAGGGTCACCGTTAGGACCTCTCCTCAGAGCAAGGCCACACGCTGTTCCGTGGGGAGTTGGGTCCTCTCCCGACTGTGGCTGAAAAGGGGAGGGGGTTCGCATCTAGTCTCCTTTGTCCGGGTCCCTGGCTTAGACTGCTGTGCGTGTGGCGTGGAGGCCTCGGGGCACACCTCACAGGACGTGGGCTGCTCGTCCTTCAGGCGGTCCACCAAAGGCACAGTTGCGTGTGTACTGCGTGTTCGCCGCGGGGGGGGGGGGGCGGGGGGGGCGGGGGGGGTGGGGGAGTGTAAGCGCAGCAGGAGAGGCAACACGGGCACGTTTTAAGTGAGGAGACGCGGGGCCAGGGCGGAGGGACAGGAGCACGTGCCCGTGTGCGCATGTGCAGATGCTCTGCCAAAAGAGCCCAGGACAGGTGTGGGCGGAATTTTCCAAGGCAGAGCTCTGGTCACCGGGAGCATTCTCAAAGGTTGGCGCGGGCATGGCTGACAGCAAGTATTGAACGCATGAATCTGGCTCTTCCCGCTCCCGGGGAGAGGAGGTTGTTTGGCTAACAAGGCGGCTGTGACCGCGTGGCGTTTTCTGGGTTTCACCCCCGTTTGCGGTTTGCCGCTTGCTGGGCTTTGATTAAGATTGTTCCGTAAAATGTTGCTTGGTTGAGACGCTGTCCGAGACCGTTTAGAGAACTTGCCGGAAAAGTAAATGAAATGCGGTGCAAGTGGTACTTTGCGGTTTCTCCGTCATTAATGGAGTTAGTGTGAGGTTGGCGTGAGCCTCGGGCTTTCGGTCCCAGGCCGGGGCGGCGCTTACCGTCCGCCAGAAGAAGTTCTCGGGTGCCAGCGAGGCACGTTAATGGCGCCCAGGCGGCATCCGGGACAAATGTCCGCTGACGCCTTGGCTTCCTCGTCACTTTGTCTCTCTCACTGTGCCGTTTGTCTTCACGCAGCTTTTATAGTGAGAGTCTGAAAAAAGGGCCGTGCAGTGGTGGACAATCGCTCCTGGTCGCCTCTGGACGGCGATAGGCATTTCTGAGGGCTCATTGCTGCGCGTCCGGTTCCCCTGCGCTCCTCCGGGGACGGAACAGGGAGAGGTGGGAACGCAGACTCCCGCCGTGGAAGCGTCTGCACTCGTAGCGAGCCGGGAGAAGGGCACGAGGCAGACGCGGGAGAAGGGCACAAGGCAGAGCCGGGAGAAGGGCACGAGGCAGACGCCGGGAGAAGGGCACAAGGCAGAGCCGGGAGAAGGGCACGAGGCAGAGCCGGGAGAAGGGCACGAGGCAGAGCCGGGAGAAGGGCACGAGGCAGAGCCGGGAGAAGGGCACGAGGCAGAGCCGGGAGAAGGGCACGAGGCAGAGCCGGGAGAAGGGCACGAGGCAGAGCCGGGAGAAGGGCACAAGGCAGAGCCGGGAGGTGGGGGCAGAACGTTGGGGAAGGAATAGAATTCCAGACAAACCGAAACCACCCGGCTCCCCTCCCCCCCCCATTTGACCCTGGTGAAAAAGAACAGTGATGGAGAAGGTCCTGTCTGTTTGGTAGCGTTTTAGAATTCATTTTAAGTAACTAATATATACTTTCCTTGGAGAACGCTGCATGCCAAGCAAAACCAACAGATGGACCTAAGTAGCTTTTGCAGAGTCCCGGCTATGAAATAAATGCATAAAAACATATATTTCTGTATGTATTATTCCTCTTTCCAAGCACCATGGAGGTGAGTGGTTTTAGCAGATCTAGGAACTCCAAGGCCAAGAGGAAGGGACAAACCAAGGTCAAGCTGAGGGCACTAAGCAAGCGCCAGCCTAAGCCAAAGATCAGTGAGCAGTGTGACCCAGGCTCTAAGGAAGAGCTCAAGGTGGAAGCAAGGCCGCAGAAGGAGCAGGCCCTGGCAAGGAAGAAAAGGTCACCAAGTAGGTCTTCCTCCTCTCCTTCTGCTATTTCTTATGTCTGCTGGGGGTCTCGGGCTCTAGCCACAACTGCATGGGGTCACCCAGGGCCTTTAGACTAAGGGCTGGTGTCTGGCTACAAGGCAGATTGGCTGAATTTCCAAGACAACCACAGCCCCTGCTGGTTTTTCCCCTTCCTCGGGTGGGTTGCAGCCCACTTTCAGAACATTACGGAGGTAGGTCTCCTGGACTTGCTGAGGCTGAAGTGAGGAAACATGGGCCAAACCTTTGGCAAACTTAGAAAGAAAGAAAGAAAGCCACGCGTCTCCTAGTTAATGTTTGTCCTGTGATTTCTGAGGAGGAAACTCCCTCGACCAGTGCCGATGGCACCGTGGAGACTTAGAGGCCACGAGGGTTGCAGAGAAGTTGGGTTAGGGTTGGGCAGGACTTTCAGCCAGAATCGAGCAGGACACAAGCCCAGGTCTTCTAGTGGCTCCGAACCTGGCTGGATGCTTTGCCACGCCACTGGACTGCTTATGTGATCATCGTCACGATCATCATCCTTTTAGAATTTCACCAGAAGCTGCTTCCAGCCCGCCCTTGTTCTGACCCAAACAGACTCCAGGAACCGGGAGAGGTGGAATGTGAAACTGAGGTAAGGCAAAGGAAAAATGCCCACTAGGTGCCAGCTGCTGGGTGAAGCAAGTCTTTTTTGTTTGTTTTTTACTGATATTATCTTGTCTGAGTGGGGCTCCATTACTCCCGGCTTCGGAGTCATGTCATTGCTCATGGCCACGAGACTAGTAAGGGTCAGAGTCAGGCTAAGTGAAGATGAGGGTGATCTGTTACGGGTCTTTACTTGTTAAAGAAAAAAACCTCCAAAGGAGAAAAGCTCCTTTAAGAACTTTGAAGCCTTTATATACAAACGTCAGATTGTCTTGGTTGTTGTCTAAAGCGGAGATTTCTTCTGAGCAAACCCATGCGATGGAGCCCTCAGTCTCTCAATCTGGGCACTGTCATGCCGTGAGAGGCCCTAGGTACGGTCCTGGGCACATGAGGAGCAGCTGCGGTGCTCGCCAGTCTAGGTAAAAAGCTCAACCTAGAAGCAGTTTTGAACAGCTATGATTCCGGAGGACTGATGCAGCTGCCCACCTTTGTCCCACAGATGACACACTCGGGCTGGAGAGAGATAGAAACCTATCTTATGTAGGAAATATGTTTAGCCAAGACCCGGGCCCAAGTTTGTTTCCCCCAATTCTGTCTGCTACTGCATTTTTTTTCTTTTTTCTTTTCAAGGCATGGGGGAACTGCCTAAGGTGGAGAACAAACAAACAAACAAAGGAAGGAACAAAACCCTCTTTAGCTGTTAACTGTTAAACAGCTTTACCTATAAATATTTAAATGCTTAGGGGAAAAAAGCTGAATCTATATTCAGCATTCATTTTCACAGTTTACCAACAGAAATATCCCTTGGCCCAAGCACTGCTTTTACATTCAGAGAGCCTGGGTGTCAGTTCTGGTTCTACCTGTATTTTTTATGTGAATCTGGGAAAGAGATTTGACCATTTCCCTGTAAAATCACTTTGGCGTGATCTCTTAAGGCATCTTTCAGATGTGATCCTAAGTGTCCACTCTGTGTAAGGTGGATCCTGCCCCCAGAGGAGACGTGACACAGGACCAACGTTCACGGGGGGGGGGGGGGGGGGGGGGGGGGGGGGGGGGAGAGGGGGAGGAAGAGGAAGGATAACTTTATTGAGAAAATAAGCGTGGTTTCAGGACAAGTAAGAACGGAGCCAAAGAAGAGAGGTGCTTCAAGGGGGAGGAGAACATTTAGATGAAGCTAGAGCAAGGTTTCAGATAAGTTTCATCTGGAAAGAAGGGGCTTCCACAGACAGAGATGGAAAAGGTTAAATAGGCTGTGGAAATAGAGAATGGGTCAGGGTTGGAGGCAGAACGGCAGGATCATAAGCAACACAGTTTTCTGCTTTGACTCGAATGGGGAGTTGGAAGGGACCTCAGTGCCTAACTGGTACTTTTACCTATTATCTGACCAGTCTTTAAAGGCTTTCGGGTCTTTAAAATGTACACTCAACTTGTGCATGGCATGAACAGTTAGAACATTTTTCCTTTCATCAGTGTAATTTTACTTTGTTTCCTCTCTCACCTGTTGTTGCTAGGGTCAAGCAAAATTAGTGCAATTGTTTCCCATGACACTTCTTGAGAAACTTGAAGATAACAGTTGTATGGACTGCGTCTCTTTACACACCTTTTCCGTGAACCATCTCCAGCCTACGTACCCTCAGCTTCTCCAACAGTCTTCATAAAGTCCTTGAATACCTTCCCCATAATGCTTTTCTTTGGACATACATCAGTTTGTGAAAGGCCCCAGAGCAAGCACAATCACTGAATGCTCTCTCTCTCTCTCTCCCCCCTAGGAAAATTATACAGCAGAAAACAAGGCAGAGGAAAGAGTGGAAGCTGAGGCAGAAGCCCCTGGTGGAACTTGTGGGATTCTTTATCTACTGAAAGCTAGCAGGCAGCTTGGAGAACCTGACTGTATAGGTCACAAGTGAGTACCTGCCTCTGCTTTTCACTTCTCTGTAAGTCAGGACAAGGGGACCGGGAATGGTGACGATTGTGGAGTTAGTGAAGCCGGCTGTCCAGGTCTTGCCTTGTGACCAATCACTTGTCTTCTCATCAGTGGCTCAGGTCTCTTGAAAACTATAAATTGCACAGCACATACAATCTGGTTCTGGTTCCAGCTTCTTCACCTGGCATTAGAGCGGTCAGTGAAACTGCAGGTCTGGTCCCTGCCCCCCAGTCCCATCCCCCAGTACAAATTGTGCTCATGTCCAGCCTAGAATCAGTTAGAATTTCCCTGGGGTTCAGAATAGGTGTCCTTTTGGTCTTAGGTATTACCTTCCTCAACCATTCAGAGTCGTCAGGGACCTTAGCAATTTTGTTTGTGTATACAGTGTACCAGTCACTAAGATTACACAAGTAACAAGGTGAAATCTGATCCTGGCTGGACGTTAAGATTCAGCCTTCACGTGAACTGAAAAGGGAAATGGGAAAATTGGCTTGCTGAGGTGTAGGCCCTTGATTTGTATTGGAGAAGGACTGGAGAAATGCAGGTATGGTGGGCAGCAGTAGATGACTTTCCCATCCTACTCTGCCATCCAATCCTTGATACAAAATGTACATGCTCTTGAGGAAAAGTAAATAACAGTGTATTCACTGGTCTTTTAAAAAATTCTCTGATGGCCAAGCAAAAACAGCTGCTTATTAAGCATCTACTATGGATCAATAACTGTTTAAAGAAGGAAAAAGCAAAAGAAAAAATAAAATGAAAGCGTTCCTCTTCTGAAAGAGCTTATATTGTATACACTGAAAGCAATATATGTGAGTTTAAAATTAGTAGACAGGATCTGGGATCTGAGTACACTCTTGTAAGTTAGCCAAACTCAGGCTGCCATTACAATAATGTTAACCTTTCAAACATTACAGCAAACTAGCAGTATATTGCAGATTTCTTTCTCATAAAGGAAATTTCATTATTTAACTCTGATACTCAGCCTAATTCATCAGATACTAATTCTTTAATGAAGCAATAAAAAACATCCTTTCCAGGAGTCCTAAAATGAACTTTTCTATAAATATATACCACCAACCCGGATCCTCTAGAGACAGACCACCAGGGGGCAGGGGTGAAGCAAAAGAGAACTTTATTCTGAGATAGCACATATTTCTACCCCACTGATGATATGGGAGAAGGGGGAGGTCCTCTAGGAACCTGGCATACTGGGATTGGCCCAAGAAGAAGGAGGGAGGCCTGCTAGGCTTTGTGAGCATTAAGGAGGGAGGCGTGGTACCTGGAGTCAGACACCACCTCATGGGGCTGTGGCCCACCTCCACATAGGACTCGCCTGCACCTCACAACCTCTCATCCCTCCGTCCTCCCACATGCCTTGAACTGTATTCCTTGCTTCTAGAGGCTTTTTAACCCTTTACATATATATATATATATATATATATATATATATATATATATATATATATATATATATATATATATATATATGTTTAAAGTGAATGAAAACATACAATTTTAAACAAATGGAATCAATCCTAAATGTGACATATATAATTATTTGCAACGTTCTAGCTATGGCCAGAATCACAACTGGAGTTACCTCAAGCCACCCTGAAAGTTATGAGTAATAGTAGCGGATCCTAGTTCATTTGTTGGAAATCTCATTCTTCCCTATTCATTGTGCATGTGAACACAAACTTCTTAAGAATCTTAAGATTTCTGTTTAGTTACCTCTTTTCCCCCTCTCATCAACAATCATAAGAAAAAAGATTTCCAAAAGAGTAGAATAGCAGTGGGAGAATCTTTGTAACATGTTCTATATGGGTTCCCCCCTTACAGCACCATACTTAAGCTATTTCCATCAAGAAGATGTTTTTCAACGTGCTCTTCCAGTCCTCACATATTCTTCATGGATCCTTAAGGATCACAAGTAAAAAAAAAAATTATCAAACCTTCTCGCTTTTTCCCCATCCCCGTCAGAACTAGCTTTTTTCCATCAGCAAAACAGGCTGTGTTTATAAAACAGGATAACTTTTGCCTTTCTTGGTGTTGTCCAGTTGCTAAAGCATTCATTCAATGGTGCCTTAAACTGACCAGAAGCCTTAGCCTTCTGTCTCTCATTTAGTGAGTCGTATCTTGAAAGAAGGGAGGGACATTCTGTGAGGAAGAACTGAGACAGAAGGATATTCCAAGCATGGGAGATGGTGCAGAAGCATAGAAATGGGAGGTGTCGGGAACAGAGAAAAAGCCGGCTTTAGCTACACCATACACCAAAACAGAGATAACTCGGAACATCTTTGCCTGCTGTGCAGATTTCTGGAAGGTAATTTGGAGCTATCCCTTAAAAGTCACTAATCTGCAAACACATTGATCTTACCTTACTGAAAGGGGTAAAGCTTCTAAGAGAAATAGTGCAGTAATCCTGAGGTCCCCCGCCATAAGAGTGCTATCGTTCCAACAATCTGTCTGTCAAAGATTTTAAAGTCTTCTGGCCTTAGGATGGTCCTACATACATTGCTGACTGTCAGATGGACCATCTGCTGGGCAGGGATAACCAGGTTCCCTGGGACAGTTGTGAATAGACCATTCCTCAGCTCTACCCGTGGGCCATAAAATTAGCCTATCCATGACATGAAGCACTGGATAAATTTGTGTCCTTGCTCCTGGTTCTTTGCTAAATTCTTTTGGAACTCAGCCCACTTGGCGTTACAATATCTGTTGCCCCTTGACTTGGAGATGGCTTCAAGCCCACAAATTCTTTTGAGAAACGTTAAAACACCAGCCTTCAACCCAACTTTTTGGGGTCTCCCTCTTAAAAGTACCTCAATATCATGACCAGATATGATTGCAGAAAAGTCCTGATGAAACAGAATACTCACTGCCTCAAAGAGAGGTGATGCACTCAGCATAAAGGGAAAACTCTGACATATTTGGGAAATAGGCAACAAGAAAATTTGATTTGCTGTACATGTGTAGGATGAGAGTTTTCTTTTTCATCTCTTTTAGTTTGGGTGCTGGTCTCAGGAAATAGGAGACAAAATGACAGCTAATTAAACTAAAAAGCTCAATAGGGGAATTTCTATTTGTTCCTACAGGCAATAGAACCCCACCCCACCCCCGGAGTTTGTTGCATAGGAGGGATCGGGTCTGCATATAGTGGAAAATACTTTGGGGGCTGTAGGGAGAAAGAGTCCATTGAGACCAATTAAGAAGCTACTGCAATGTGCCCTGAACTAAAGTGATGAATTAGGTTCCACCCTGGCCAAAATTTACCTTGGAATTACTCCACCACTTACCTTCTTCAGGAAGTCCCATGACTGTGCTGACTAGGTACAATTCAAATTCATGTTGTCCATTGTCAACTAGGCAGTTGCTTTACTCCTGCCTCATTGATTTCCATTTCAGTCTCCATAAAAGCTTATTGTGTCTCTTCAAGGTTCCACCTCCTCCTGCTCCTTCTCTTCTGGCTGAGCACCATGCCTCTGGCTTTTCTGGGGAAAGTGAGGCAATTCAAGTGACACATTCCTCTTTGCATGCGATTTCTTCATCTCTGGTATCAAGAAGGCCAGCCATTGTTCAGATTTCACCCTTAGTCATTCCTACTGCCTCCAATTTTGATCCATTTTCTAGTAGAGACCCTGTCTCTGCTGCTTTCAGTTATGCTCAAGGCCATCTCAAAAACAAAGCCAAAGAAAACCAAACTAAACCAAACCTTCCCTGGATCCTACAGTCTAGCTTCCATCTGCTATCTTTTCTGTTCTCCCAACCAGATTGCCTGAGAAAGCTGTCTTCACTTGCTGCTTACACTTTCTTTCTCTCGCATTCCTAACTCTTTGTCTTTGGACTTTTCACCTAATTCTTCAGTGGAAAATGTTCTATTCAAAGGCAGGAATGATTCCTTAAAGTGGTTAAATCAAACTGAAAATGAGCCTTCATTCTCACAATGCAAGTGCATGCAAACATGCATAAATACAGCATAAACATCAAAGTACTCAATACTGATGAATCTAAAGTGGCACAAAGTGAATTACCAGTAGGGATCAGAAAGATGGGGGCAGCTGGATAATGCAGTAGATAGAGCCCCAGCCCTGGGGTTCAGAGGCTCCGAGTTCAAATCTGCCCTCAGACATTTAATACTTACAAGCTGTGTAACCCTGGGCAAGTCACGTAATGAATATTGCCTTGCCAAAAAAAAGACAGAACTAGAGAGAGGGGAGGGTGGAGGGGACTGAGATAGGAAGGAAGGTAGGAAGGAAGAGAGGGAGGCAGGGAGGGAGGGAGGGAAGAAGGAGGGAGTGAAGGAAGGAAGGAAGGAAGGAAGGAAGGAAGGAAGGAAGGAAGGAAGGCAGGCAGGCAGGGAGGGAAGAAGGAAGGAAGGAAGGAAGGAAGGAAGGAAGGAAGGAAGGAAGGAAGGAAGGAAGGAAGGAAGGTAGGAAGGAAGAGAGGGAGGCAGGGAGGGAGGGAGGGAAGAAGGAAGGAAGGAAGGAAGGAAGGAAGGAAGGAAGGAAGGAAGGAAGGAAGGAAGGAAGGAAGGCAGGCAGGCAGGCAGGGAGGGAAGAAGGAAGGAAGGAACGGAAGGAAGAAAGGAAAATGTTTCATGTAGAAGATGATGTCTAATTTATTTCTGAAGAGAAAGAGGGGTGTTATAAGTTAGAAACTAAAGAGAGTTGTTATCTCAGGCCATAGGAACAGCCTGTGCCATGACTTGGGGCTATAGGATTTCACATGTGAGTGTCAGAGAAACTGTCAGTGTGGCTGGATGGCAAAGTATGGGAGTGGGCAATAATGTCCAATAATACTGGAAAGCTATTTTGGGGACAGACTGGGGACAGATTGTGTGGGACTTTTAAGATTGAGAATATCAGTGTGACCTTTTTGGAAACAAGGGGAGGAGAGAGAAGGAAATAAACATTTAAGAGAGCAGGGGTTAAGCACTTTGCTGGTGGACCTCATTTGATCCACACAACAAGCCTGAAAAGTGGCTGCTGTTATCACTCGCATTTTACAGGTCAGGAAGTTCAGGCAAACAGAAGTCAGAGGATTTTCCCAGAGTCCCACAGCTCAAAAGTGTCTGGGGCCAGATTGACTTCTTGAGTCTTCTTGACTCCAGCTCCAGTGTTCTACCACTGGGTGCCATCTCTAAATGAACAAGAAGAAGGTGAGGCACCAGAGGAGAATTTTAGAAAAATTAGAGATTATGGATCTCTGGAGATTCATGAAGGGAAACAGACAAGAGGATACAAATTTCTCAGCATTTCTCAAAGACAACGTTATGTAAGTTGTTCAGGAATTAGGATATACATATTTACAGGTAAAAAGTAGAAAGTTGGACGCATTCAACATATCCTCTAATGATCCCAATGTATAGGGATTATATTCAGTTTAAAAGACATATACATTTTGAGAATAAATACGTTAATTCATGCTAAAGGCTTGGTCTGTCAATGAACATATTATAGAAACAGAAGAACATGTCATCAGAGAAACTAAACAGTGAAAAAAGTTATCTAAACATTTAGGATGCAACCATGGTATCCTTAGCTTGGACAATTTATCTCCCTATAAGAACTTTCATCAACAAAAGGGACAAAGAACAGGTCAGCGAACTGGGCATGCAACTGAGTAAGTGTTAGAAGCACCAAATCACCTGACCTAAGTACATGTCATAATAGCTCCCTGCTAGTAAGATCCCAATGATTGAGCCATTTTTGGGAAAACAAAATCTTTCAAAATAGAGAAGTCAAATGACAGTGAGAAGAGGAAAACCAATTTGCCAGGACCAGAAATGGGGGGTGGGGGGAAAGGAGCACTCAACAAAAAAAAAATCAAACAAATAAAAATAAAGCCAATTCTTCCAAATTCATCTGTGTCTAAATATATATGTATGTGACATACATGTATATGTGAGTGCATATATCCATGTGTGTATATGTTTGCGTCTATGTGAATACTCACAAACAACATAGATATACACAAGGTACTTCTTAAAATATCTGTTCCATCCATTCCTCAAGTGATGGACCTCCTTCTGTTTCCCATTCTTTACAATGAAAATTGCTATAAATATATTTTGTTCATCTGGGTCCTTTTTCTTCTATCTTTGATCTCTACAGTTGGCTACAAGTATTAGTAGAGCAAAGGGCTGGCAGGCTTTAATCACATGGGCTTCTAGTTCTGAGCTGTTGTCTACAATGCCTGCATTAGCTCATAGCTCCCCCTGCTGTAAATTAGTAATGTCCCTGTTTTCCCACAGCCCTTCCAGTGTATCTTTTTCTGTTTGTTTGTTTGATCCCCTTTGCCAGTCTTGTTTTCAATTTCCTGCTTCTCTTTGAATTCTAGTTTTGTTTGCACAAAACCCTTCAAGTTCTCTGTGGACCTCTGTATCTCATACAATAAGTGTTGAGTTTTGAAAATCAAAAGGAAAGCCATATTTGGAAAACCAAAATGGAAAAGGGGAATCCGCAGCAAATAGAAATTGGGCAATTGTTTCAAACTCTTTTGTATACATGTGTATGTACACACACACACAGACAGGCAGGTCAATCAGATTGATGAGGTATGTGATATAGTTATCTACAACATGTAAAGTATTAGAAAAGAAGATTTAAATAACTCTGTCCTGGGGGAGAACTGAATGGGCATATAAATAAATTGTAACAAACATTCAAAGAACCAACTCATTGCCCGCTTTGTGTAAATTGGGTAATGATGCTACTTATTAAAGTGGGTTGTTAGACTTGCCACTGGAATTGATTGTGCTTCCCTGAGTTATCCTTTTCTGTCTTTGACAGCAAAGCTCCCGTGTCCCCCACTACACTGGAGGCAGCCCACACGTTGCTGAGCCTGGCCAACCAGCAGCCTGGGTCATCCTTGGCCCCAGCTTCCAGCGTTCAGGCCTGGTGGGCATCAGAGGACTCCAGTGGCAGTAGTGGCTCCTCCAGGGAAAAGAGTAGTGGCCCCCTGGCCAGCCAAGGGACTGGGAAGAAGAAGGCTGTCAAGCAACTGGCCAACTACTGCAGCGGGAGTCAAGAAGGAGAGGTCGAAACCCATGAGCTGCGGAACCTGGACAACAGCTTCAGGGATGAGGCATACAGTAAGGAATGCGTCCTTTCCCCTCACCCAGGGCAGGCGCTCTCCAGGCCGTCAGAAAAAGCGATACAAGAGCTCTCCAGGTCCCACGCTCCCGGGGACCGCTCGGGTCCCACCCGCGGCAGAGCCCTCTGGGCTCGTCTGCGTCCGACCATCCACCCTCGGGCACCATCCCTCGAGACTGACCTGGGGACGGCCTTTGGGGCCTCTTCAAAGGACGACCACCAGCCCGTCCGTGCTGAGTTCTTCCTCTCCCTTCACTGACCTAGTCCAGTGCTCTTGCAAGTCACCTTATTTGAACTGGCATTTGAGATGGAAAACATGAGCAAGTCCATCAGTTCAAGATGCAGTTTTAGAGTTGAATCCTCTCTTTGTCAGTTTTCCAGTCAGCAACTGCAGTGAGGTTTGGCGGCACTCCTGCACCCCTTCTTGTGTGCTTCCCAGCGAGGCGAGCCTGGGCTGGCGTCTCTGAGAGGGATTGGTGGCTGTGTAGGGTTTTCCTGCACGCATAGGTTCTGGTTTTGTTATATATATGTAGGGGTGTGTGTATACACACACACACACACACACACACACACACACACACCCCTACATATATATTTGTGTGTCTGTGTACATTTCATCTTGAAATATTTGGATTTGGAAATTGTTTTTGTGCTGAGAGCACTAAATTAGATGTAGCCATTTTCTCTGATGGTGTTAGCCTTGCAGGGTGTGTGGTGGGTGTGGGAGTGTGTGTGTGTGTGTGTGTGTGTGTGTGTGTGTGTGTGTACGGAGTTACTGTTTATTTTCATGTTTGAATATGCATCTCTTTGTCTAGCTAGTACTCAAGGGTTACTTTCCTTCCCTGGCAGATTTCCTAGAATCAGATGAGGATGAATTTGTTTCAAAATTAAAGTCGAAGAAGAAGAAGAAGAAGAGTGCAGAGGATGCTCCCTGGATTCCTAAAGGTAATTTAGCCAGTTGTCCCCACTTTCTTCATCATAGACCAAGGAGAGTCTGGGCGACTGCGGATCATAAGCAGACCATTTCTTTATGTCGTACTTTGAGGACGTGAGGAGTGTGAGAGGTTTGAGGAAGATGCAAAGTTAGAAAAGAAATCACTGAAAAGGAGGTAGCGTTTGAGTTGGGCCTGAAAGACTGGACTCCCAGTCGTGTTCCTGGGCAGAGTGCTTCTTTCCTCCTTTGACTGTACTCGTTCCTTGCAAAGATTCCCTGTTGACTCAAAGGGAGGCAGCATCCACCTGAAGGTTAGAGTACGGCAGGACCAGCCCTGGCCTCAGAGGAGCCCGAGTTCACATCTGGCCGCAGATACTTAGTAGCTACGGACCTATGGGACCTCACTTGCTAGGTGGACCCTTGACCCTGATTGCCTCCCCCAAAAGGGACGTGATAATAGGGCAGGAGAACCTCAGTGTCATCCTTTTCAGTCTCACCTGTGACAAATGGCGGATGAACAAGGGGATATCCCTTTTAAAGTCCTGAAAACCGTTATATATCTATGGGACCTCCTCACTCTGCTGATACATAGAGGCTGCGTACTAAAGAGTAGTGACTGGCTGAGGCCAGATTGAAGGTCCCATCTTTCTGATTCCTTGTGCTAGGTGCTTGATTAGGGAGACAAGTGGTTGATAACAAGACTCCATTTTGTTTGAATGACACTGGATCTTTTGAGGTCACTAATGGCTATTACAAATTCAGGTCGGTCAATTCCAGAAGGGGGGACTCACATGAGTGGTTGACGGGGAGAAGGAGATGAAACTTAGGGGAGGTGAACTGCAGTAGAAATTTCAAAATTATTCCTACATTTGTAACTAAGTAAAACATGGAAACAAAGTCAAACAACATAGCATGTGTCCCCTTTCTGAGAGTCAAGACTGCTCATCACAGATACATAGCATCAGGCTTGGTTTTCCATTCTTACATTTTATGTGGTTTTCTTTTCCTTTTGGAGTGCAGTGAGGTGGCAGGCAAGGTTAAGGGACTTGCCCAGGGTCACACGGTAGTAACTCTCTGAGGCTGGATTTGAACTCCAGACCTTCCTATCCCAGGGCCAGTGCTGTCATCACTGCCCCACCTCGCTGCCCCTTTTAAGTCATTTCCTATGTTGTTTTCTAAGTCCTATTATTGTTTTGCCCTCAGGTTCATTTCATACAAATCTTCCGCTATTTTTCTGAATTCTTTACATTCATTATTATTTTTATGGTGTTATATAATCGGTCACTTCCCAATCAGGGGGCCACTCCTTTGTTTCTTTCCGTTTCCTTTCCTTTTGTTTCCTTCCCTTTCCTTTTCTTTTGTTTCCATAAAAAGTAACAGCATCCTATTGTACCTCTGGATATGTGTGTATACATTATACATAATATACACACAGATAGATGTATTATATTGTTACAATTGAGATTTTTAAAAAAGAGAAAATGGAGGCGGGCCTCCACACAAGATAACTTTTATTAGCAGGAGCATGCTACCTGTCTATTTGGAGCCATGGTTTTACTCTGTTAATGCCAAAGACCCTGCTGAGCAAGAGAACAGTTTCCCTTATATAGGTTTTGCTGAATTCTTCACTAAGTTCAAAGACAAAGAGCCCGGTCTGAAGTGGTTACACACAAAATCAATTACTTGTAAATAGGACGAATGATTCGGAATCAATTTGAATCTTCCTCAGCATATTCATGCAGGGAAATTCAGGGCTAAGCGATGGGAAACAGTGGAGAATATTGGTGATGCAGAAGCAAAATCGATATTTTTGTCAGAGCTCCGAACAACCAGGAGAGAAAAGAAAAGAACTCAGGAAGGTGAAGAGACAAAAAAGGAATCATCAGGGAACAGGTCTGTCAATTAAACAGGCAGCAAATATGTATGAATTAGGGGAAAGTAAGGCATGTAAATCCAACTCATTTGCAAGTCATGGTGATGTAATAGAGCAACGATTTTGAGGTCCCCTGTTTTATTTGGGGGGGAGGCTTATGTTCTAAGAATAAGTTAGTAATCCTAAATCTCCTGCTGGCTTTGGGGTCTGCCTCAGGGATTTCCCACACCCCCAGTCCAAGAAAACCAATCTGTCTGATCCTGGATAGACCACTCCTTAATTCACTGCTGACTGGGAATCTGGTTGTGATAACCAAGTTCCAGAGACCGCTCCTCTGGGCCCTAGAATTAGCATGTCAGTGACAGAAAGCTGGATAAATGGTCTCTTTGTTTCTGTTTCCTTGCAAATTGCTTTTGGAATTCAGCCCACTTGTAATGGCATTACAATGACAATGAACTTTGCCCCTAGACTGGGAAAGGGTTTTCAAGCCAGCAAATTCTTTTGAGACACCTCACGTCACTGGTCTGTGACCCCAGACTTTGGGGGGCCCCTTTCCCAAACCCAATAATGGCATCACATCCCTGACTTCAGCCCTCTTCAGGAATGAAGGAACAACAACATCAACCACCACCACCACAGGCAAATCACTTAATGTCCTAGACACTGTGCTGGGTGCTAGGGATGTCAGTCCAAAGGATCAACCCTAACCATGAGGAGCTTGGAGATTGTGGCGTTCCCGCAAAATATGCCCGGCATGAATCTTACTAAAAAGAATCAACGAAATAAAACCATTCCACTACACTCGCCTTGGGCAGAGAATTCACCAGTCCGCTGGAATCCCCAGGAAAGGGTTTCCTTGGAATGTGTTATCTGAGCAGCATCTGACAGAAGAGAGAGGGGCTGAGGCAGAGGCAAAGGGGGTACATCTCGGGCTTGGAGCGCTACTGGTGTTTTGAGTTACAGAGATGGCTAGATCACAGAGTGTGGTAGAAAGAAAATGGGCACTGATTCCCAGATCCTGTTAGAGAAGTGAGGCACCCACGGTACCCAAAAGAGCCACATGATTTGGGCCTTCGTTGGCTGATTTCTGTATTTGTTCATTTTTCTGTTTGTTTTCAGCGAGGAGCAGGAGTCATGGATGACAGAGGCGCTAGTGGTCCCTTCAAAACAGATTTTTAAAAAAAGTATGACGGGCTTTAGAGGATAAACAGAAAGTCTTAGAGTTGATCCCAGAGACAATAAGAAGCCAGTGGAATCAATTGAATTGGCGAGTTACAGGGTACAAAGGGAGATTTCGTTGGCAGCAGAGTGGCTTGAAAAGAGAAATCCCATGATCCGTTTAGTATCTAAGGTTAGGATCTGCTGAACAGTGTGTAGGACGGATGAAGTGGAGCAGAAACTAGACAGATCTGAGGCTGGGAGACCAGTGAGGAGGCTGTTGGAATAACCGAGGCAAGAAGTGACTGAATAGTAGCTGTGTTTGAGTGTGAAACACCATGTGAAGGGAGGCCTGGGAAAGTTTAGCAAGCAAGTTTTTGTGAAGGATAAGAGTGAGTGAGGGGTTGAGGATAATTTTGAAGTTCTAAAACTGGGACCCGGGTAAAACGATAGTGCCTTCCATCTTCATAGAGATTCTAATAGGTTCACCTTTGCGAGTCAGCTTTGTGAGATTGTATTGAAAACCATGGATGTTGATCGAGTTCCCAAGGGAAAGAATGTAGAAAGAGAAAAGAATGTGTTAGGAAATAGGGGTCCTGCATGCTGAACGAGCATTGGCGACAGATAAGGGCTGGAGGTCAGGTGGAGAGAGGTGATAAGGGGCAGCAAGGTGGCTGTGAAGAGTGTGAATAGACAGTGAAGAGAATACCTAGTCCGGAATCAGGAAGTCTTGGGTTCAAACACAGCCTCAGACACTTAGTAGCTGTGTGATTCTAGGCAAGTCACTTAACCCTGTGTGCCTCACTTCCCTGATCTGCAAAACCGGCTGGAGAAGGAAATGGCAAATCCCTCCAGCATCTCCACCAAGAAAACCCCAGACGGGTTCAGAGAATTGGATACAGTTGTACAACAACAGGAAGAAACTACCTGTCATGTCCTTGGGTCGAAGACCCCATAGGCAAAGTGGAGAAAAAGAGCTTCAGAGATGGTAAAATTAATCATCTTGCTTAAATTAAAATCAAAAACCTTTTCAATGAATAAAAAGTTTGCAGTTAAGAAGAAAAGCAGCTCCTAGGGAAGAGAGAGAGCAGTTTCTCTTAGTCTCCCTGGGAACCGAGTCCATTCATGAGAGAGCCATTTCCCAGTTGACAAATAGATGAAGATAAGCTTATTCCTTATCTATATGCAGCATTTTTCAGACGAAGAAATCCAAGCCATTAGTGGTGTTCTGGGAAAAGAAATGCTCTAAATCATGAAGAACCTCGGAGTTATGACTGCTCATTCATCAGGTTAAGAATATTAAGCAAAAGGAAAAAGACAAAAATTTGAGGGGCCATGGAGAAAAGGTTGCATTAAACCTTAGCTGGTGGAGTTGTAAATTCATCCAAGCCATTCTGGAAAGCGACCCACAAGTGCAAAAAGGTTTGTGGCAGCCCTTTGTGTAGCGGCAAGGAACTGAAAACTGGGTGGATGTTCATCCGTTGGAGAATGGCTGAATAAGTTGTGGTATGTGAATGTTGTGGAATAGTATTGTTCTCTTAAGAAACGGCCAGCAGGAGGATTTCAGAGAGGTCTGGAGAGACTTGCAGGAATGGATGCTGAGTGAAATGAGCAGGACCAGGACATCATTGTACAACAAGACTAGACGATGATGAATTCTGATGCATGTGGCTCTTTTCAACAGTGAGGTGATTCAGGCCAGTTCTGATGATCTGGGCAGGAACAGAGCCATCTGCACCCAGAGAGGTGACTGAAAGGATTGAGTGTGGACCACAACATAGTACTGTCACTCTTTTTGTGTCTGTTTGCTTGCTTTTTGTTTTTGTTCTTGATTTCTTTTTTTCCCTTTTGTGTTCTGACCTTTCTTGTGCAGAATGTTGTGTGTGGAAACAGGTAAAGAAGAACAGTACGTGTCTAACATATATTGGCTTACTTGCTTTCTAAAGGAGCCGGTGGGGAAGGAGAAAATTTAGAACACAAGATTTTGTAAGGGCAAATGTTGAAAATTATTCCTCTAGCTATTTTGAAAATGAAAAGCTCTTTTTAAATAAATATTTTTTTGAAAACAAAAAGAAACAAACAAACAACCTTACCTTAAAAGGGCCATGGTCTCCCCTGGCATCCGGGACATCCTGTAGTTCTGATGGGCCAGTCACCAAAGAATAAAAGAATTCCGACTCCAAAAGAGCCTACATCCTGTGGGGGAAAGCAAGAAGCACACATATATAAGCAAATTTGAAATGAATGAAAAGTGGATAAGTTTGTGGTGGTTAAAGGAGAGTTGGTTATTGAGGGAGGCCGCAATTGGGGGTCAGGAAGGACTTCAAACGGATGGTGGTGCTGAAGAAAGAGAGGAGTTCTGTGAGGTGCAGAGAAGGAGGGAGTGTATTTTAGCCCTGAGGCTTGGCCCTGTGCAAGGCTAGGGAGATGAAGTCCTATGTCCTGGATGAGAAACAGAGGGGGGCTAGTTTGATCGGATTGTGGCTCTCAGTGTGTCCTGAAATGTTAGAAAGGTAGGTTGGGGGCAAATGGAGAAGGGCTTGAAAAGCCAAAAAGGGACGTATCTTTGTTTGACTTAAATTCTGCTTCTGGGCCCCAATTTGTTACGTGCCAAGCAGGAGGGGCCTCTGAGGCCTAGGACCCCGGAAACCACTGGGATTCCACCGAGCAGCGTGAATGACGACGACGACAGATCCTGTGCTTATGGAGAATTCTTTTGGCCGCAAAACCAGCAACGCCGTGGGCTTGCTGTAGGCCGGGCAGACAAAGACTGGAGGAGGACGGAAAGGTAAAGCTGACTGTCTGATTTCTGTCCCTTGCAGTGAGCTTGGAGGAGGCACAAGTGAAAGAAGTCTTGAGCAAGAAGCAAGGTATCGACCAAGCAACAAACCCAATCAATAAATAAACCTTCATAAAGGCTAGTAAGCACCTTCTGGGCCAGGGACTGCGCATTCAAATAGAAGGAAGGTGACGATCTTGGCTCTCAAGGAGCTCACAGTTGTAGCGGGGAAGGCAGTGAATATATAATGTGACGAAATCAAGATGAAGGGAAACGAGCACCAATCCCAGTAAAGGCCCAAAGTTGCTGAACATTGGGTGGTTTGAGAGGGAAGGGACTGGGGGGACTCCAGGATGGTCAACTAGCTCCGAAATGGCAGGGCACCTGAGAGCATGCTTTGTGTGCCATCTAAGTCCCTCTCCAGCCCTGTGTCCACCTACTGACCTCTTTGGTTCTAGAAACTCTGACGACCCTTTCCCTGCACTGCCAGGAGAAAAACACTGAGGCTCCCAGGTCAGTGGCACTCCCTTTAATCCAAACCTTAGCCGTCAAATCATTTCCAGCGCTAAACTAATCTCTGGCCTTAAATTAGTTTTAAAATGTGTGTGTGGCCCCAAATTTGTTTCTAACCCGGAATTGTCTCTCCTTGGTCTTTACTGGGTTGTGCGTGTGACGGCAAGGCCACAAGCATGTGAGGCCTTACGGGGCGTTAGCGGGCACCGTGCTGAGGGACACAGACGCAAAAGCATCCAGAGCCCCTCGTGTTTTCTGTTCCAGCTCACAGGATCCTGCAGCCTGAGGGCCTTACGGATTGTGCTGACAGAGGCCCGCTCCTCTGTTGTATGAGGCGTGGCGCAGCACGAGGGTTGGGAAGGGGCACAGATTTCCAGGCAAAACGAAATGTCCCCTTCCCCGACCTCTGCCTGCACAGAACATCGATAGCCCAAGGGGCTCTTAAGGACTGCCTGAGAGGGTCAGGTTTACTCGCCTCTGAGTTTCCCTCTTCCCCCAACCTCCCGTTTTCCAGGCAGCTGGCAGTGACTGAGGAACGCAAGAAGAGAATAACTGAGCTCAGCTCTAACTTCCAGGAAGGAAGACTCAAGAAAAGGAAGCAGAGGGAAGCCCTTGTTCCAGCCTGCTGGTCCGTGCTGGGAGGCTTGTGGGTTGGAGGGCGAGCCGCTTCTGGTGCTGCCTCTGACCAGCCCCGTGCTGTCTTCTGTCTTAGGATGGAGTCCGGCCAGCAAGGAGAGGGAATGATGGAGAAGCACAAGGTCCTCTGGGAATTCCACATGAGAGGGAAACCCCCGGTTGGGATCAAGAAACATGGTTATATACACAGGGAGTGTAGGATACGGGGAGTCCCTGAATAGAGGGGCAGTGAAACGGTCACAGGGCTCATGAGAGGAGGTAAAGTGGAGCCAGGGTATTTCGGGACAGGACCTGGGGCCAGGGCACGAAGGAGTTGTGTTTAACATGGAGGAGGGCAGCCGTGGCCTTTAGAAAGAAAGCTGCCTTTGTGATCTCAGGGCATCAAGGCATTCGGGTAGCTGGCCAGCTGCTGGCGACGTCAGCGATGCTGCTCAGGAGTAGGTTAGGAGCCAAGACTTGTGGCTCTTCTCTCGTGGACATTTGGTGAACTCCCCACGGGAGGCCCGAGTGCAGCCGGGACTGGAGAGGGAGGGATCTCGGGCCACAGCGGGTTCCGTTTCTTCCTTCTTTCAGAGGGCAGACATACTGGCCCAGGAACTGAGCAGCAGCATGGAGAAGCTGCGGATGGAGGGTGAGGAGCCCCATGTGGGAGGGAGAGACAGGGTGGAAGTGAGGAGGGAAAGGTAAGTATTGTCCCTTTGGGAAAGAACCGAGCTTCCCCATTCCTTGCACTGCCTTCTCGATCCCCCCAAGCATCACCTCCCTTTCCCATGAAGCCGAGCCCAAGACTGCAGTCTCCACCTGTGCACAGTCCTCGGGAAGGGCGGCCGGACAGGGACGAGGAAATCCCCGAGGAGAGCGACTTTAATGTCCTTTGTACTCCTGTGACCAGAAAAGCGAGCTCAGAAGAAGCCTGGCAGCATCCAGGCCCAGCTGGACACGCTGAGCCGAGCCAAGGGAGGGGCTGAAGCCGCAGCTGCCAGAGGTGTGGACACCTTCCTGGGCAGTGCGGAGGCTGCTGAAGCCATGTGAGTCTCTGCTGGGTGCGGGGCAGGGGGCAGGGGCCAGGCTAAGCTGGGCAGCTTGAGGGTGCTCATTCCCAGCAACCTCTCTTAGGCAACTGCTTGAAGAAGAGAAGAAGAACAAGAAGAGCAACAAGAAGAAGACCAAGGGCAGGAAGAAGAAGGGAAAAGAATCACCAAAGTGTTTTTCCCCCAAAGGGAAGTGCTGCCCCTGTCAACATTCCCCCTCCAGCCCCCTGTTCACAAATACTAGTGGCTGACTCACTTTTTGGATGAATATGAAGTCCCGGCTGCTAGGAAAAGCCCGTTATAAGCTCCCTTCTCCTCCCAGTCAGCCTCTACACCTCCCCTCCTTTCTTTTCTCCTCTCCTTTCTTTTGATACCGCTCTCACGTCTTGTCCTATCATCCTTCTTTCCAGGATTCAGCTGGCTCACACCTGTTTAGCGGTGCACAATCCTGAAGGGCCCCTTCTGTAACCCTTTCCCCTATGTATCCACATGAATGGAGTACTATTAGCTACGAATATAGTCATTAATGTACCAGGTGCTACCGCACTGGGCAGAAGAGCCATTTGATCCTTGCTAAAGTAGTGAGGAGCGTTTAACCTGGTATCTTGCCCACGAGGAAAGTCGGGTAGAGAGCGGTGAAGCGACTTGCCCATCGGCTAGTTTGTGTCCGAAATGATATTTGAACTCAAGCTTCCCGACTCCAGGCCTGACACTTTCTCCATCCAGAATTCCCACGGGGATCACAGCCCACAGAAGTTCAAGTTGAGGCGTGTTCTCCAGCCGGAAAAGAACTTGCAGTGGCGGCCCGCCAGCCGTGGGCTTTGGAGGTGGCCGATGGCCCTGGCAGCAGCTTTGAAAGCGCTCGGCCCATAATCTGAAAGATCCTAGGGAGCCCCTCGGCTGACACTGAGTGCGGGGCCTGGTGCTCTTTGGGGATCCTCACGCTCACCTGCAGTCCTGCCTCACCTTTCACTGGTCACAGCTCCAAGGCCATGAGGATCAGCTCTGAAAACGGCAGCACAGACAGGCCTCAAGTTTGGGACAGAGCCCCCCTCCCAGGGCGAGCAAAGCCCAATTTAACATCCAGTGAAAGTCGAGAAATAGGACAGCAAAAGGAGCCACCAAGAAGATGCTGACCATAGACTCTTACTATGCCATCAGGGAAGGCTGGGACAGTCAACTCAGAAGAAGATAACAGTAGGAAAACTAACAGTGTGAAAACAGCCACAGGCAAAGCCTGAGCAAAAAGGGCAGTTTTTTGACTAGGTTCCTTCTGGGAATAGAATGCAAGCTCCCTGAGGTGGGCAGGGTCCGTGGGGGATTGTGAGTCTCCAGCACACTTCTTAGCTCTGTGATGGTGGGCAAGTCATTTCATCTCTCTCAGCCCTTGCGGGGTCACTGGGACAAGTAAGTGAAATACTCGGTCTGAATCTCTTTGCAAACTTTAGAGTGTTATGTACACCTTAGATGTTTTTTCAATTAATATGTTATGAATGATCTCGCCACAAAATAAATGTATATTTGTGAACTGACTTTTCAAATAGATTCTACTCTATACTTTCAAAACAAAACAAAACAAAAAACGTTCCCCCAAACTCGTTTGCATAGAGTCAGGAATGAGCCTTGGAGCCATTTCAAGCCACGTGTTTGTTATCTGAATTTGAATCTGCATTGTTTGCACATGTGAGTTTTCAAATTATCCTTACCTGTCTGATTCCATGATGGTGGCTACTAGAAATAAGTGGTGGTAACTGTGAAATACAGGAGAAAATGTTAAATGTCAGTGCTTAGACACACTGAAGCAATATTTCCTTAAGATTTAAAAATGGGAATGCAGAGCATTAGTTGTGAACATTGTATGTGGTAGGAGCTTCCATTGATATTCGTGGATGCCCCATTATGCCTTAGTGGTTATCTGGAGCTCCTATGATTTCTAGTCTGTCTTGCCAAACTACATAGATTTCAAACACTACACCCTTTAATGTGTGTGCTCCAGTAACCAGCCCACTTATGTTTAAAGAAGGTCAAAAAGTGATATTTATATCCACAATGGTTCGTCATGTGAGGGAGAGAAAATCCTCTCCAAAAATGACTACTCTGAGATCACTCGTAGAAAAGCAGAATTATTTATTAGAATCTCGAGAAGCCGACCCCTTCCTGGTCTGTGAGCCAGATTCCCAGCAGGAGAGAGCCCCTCCCTTGAACATGTTCACAGCTTTTATACATTTCAGACAGAGAACCTCCAAAATCCCACCCTTCAAAGGGTGGGACTGGTCATATTTGGGCAATGGAATGCAGCCTCGGGCTTCACGTGACTGGGGCCTCTAGGTCTGGTTTACCTTAGCTAGCAGTCTCTGATCACTATGTGCTTAATCTGTAAGTTCTTCGCCATGTCTTACTCCACATAGCTCCCCACTCCTAATATGTAAGTGATTTTCATCACATGCTCTATGAAGAACTTACACCTTGCTCAAAACCAGTCAACAAGCTTACACATTGATTATCAAGTTCACTATCAGAATTATCGCCTTCCAACACCCTCCAGCCTCTTTTCTGGAGAATCATCATTTTAACAGCATCCTCTGCATGCAATAATTTTGAAAGGGATCGTTGGACTATTTTGGTTATTAGTGTAATCATACAGGGCAAGCATAATGGTAACAATATAATACCACTGATAGCAATTAGTCCGTACCATGAAAGTTGTTTCGACCAGCTACCATCAAACCAGGACACCAGCTATTAGAAAAAGGGGATTTCCACACCTGGACAGGCACATGAACTATTCTGCGATTGCCTTTCGTAATTTGTTTTACCACTTGTCCCTTGTCATCGACTTGCATGCAACAAGTAGACAAGTTTAATTTCCCACAGACCCCTCCTTCCTCTGCTGACATAATCTAAAATTAATCCATGCTATCAAACAGCTTCCCTTGTGTGGGTGGCCTGATCGACTACTACATCAAGGGCCTGAGCAGTTTGGTTACTTATTACCTCAAGGACTGCCTGTAGCCTAATCAACCGATTTAACACATATATCTGTGTTCCGTACCCCCAACTACCATCCTGGGCCCAGGTTGCCAGTCTGTGTTCTTTTATACTTCTCTCTGGAGGCCAGGCATCTCCCCACCCATTGGCATCATTTGTCTGGGTCAAAGAAGAATCAATGCTGGTTAGGGAGCAGTCCACACTTCGTGTTTCCCTTTCCAAATCTTCGTGTAACCGTATCCCCAATTACCTGCCAATGCTTGATGAGAGAAAGATAATTTTAGGTCTAATTACACCTATATAACAAACCCCAGTCCCATTTTGGGGTAAATGGGTATAAGCTGTCTGACCACAGATCCAATGATGCCCCTTCAGGGCAGGATTATCTTCATACCAAAGTATAAAGGGTCCACTTGAAGGTGGAAAATACCTGACATCCCAGGGACCTAAGGGCCCTCCTCCCGTATTAGAATCACATCTCCAAAGATGACTTTCAGCCACCCATTGGCAGGTGCAACAATTTTCCCCAGTTGGATCCTGACGCTCCAGAAACTATTAAACATTTTCCTGACAGTGCCTTCTCTATTCTCCCACTTCCATGCCACTGCAGTGTAAGGGGAACCTGGTGCTATGCTATTCAAGGTTATACATGTCCACATCTGGGGTCCCTCTCGATCAGGGATTAAACAGGCAGGTGCCATTTTCCTCGCACACCCCTCACTACTATGAGAACGTTGGATACAGTGAATCACTGATCCATCATAACCAGTTATGCTGGTTGGATTCCATCTATTCACATACCTACTGTAGTCTACGATAGCTCCCTTCTCTGACCTGCGAGTAAATGTCCATGTGCATTCACTTGCTCCCATCCATGGCCCTGTGCCAGTCTGATGTGGGCAATATCTCCCTAAAACCGCACTGGTCGGGGTCCAGGGATGCTTTTCTTCTGCTGACTAGAAACCTGTTCCATTGTGTATTACGGACCTGCTGCTCGAGCTCCAGGCCAGAGACGGGGGGACAGGAACCCAGGGCCACTGTGTGAGTTGATCAGGTCCCCCACATATCCAGCAGTCAGTCAATTTAAAGCTAGTGGCTGTTGTTTGGATCAGGGTTTGAAGGTATTTTCATACCCCACTGCTCTCGAGGTGCCAGCACAAAGGGTGTACCCACATAAAATCATGCATGCATATACACGGCACAGTCTCCAACCCTTTGGGTTTGGTTCACACCCCATTCTCCCCACTAGTATATAATTCCTCTAATTCCTAACGATACAGTTCAACAAATTGTAATCTCTAGTGCAAACGAGAAAAGTCCCAAGACCGTTTCCCAAAGGAGACAAGTCAAAAAGATTTGACATGCACAATTCATCAGTCTTTGCTCAGTTTCCTGTAATTTCAGCCGCACTTCCAATGTTCCTGGATCAGTCTCTACTGCCCACTTCTTTGGCGCATCCACGGGACCTTTGACTCGAGTGTGATGTGTCCAACCTTTCTCTTTGGTGCGTATTGCCGTATCTGAAGTCAACAGGATCCGGAACGGTCCTTTCCAGCTCAGGGTCAGCTTGTCCTCCTTCTATATCTGAACCAGGACCCCGTCTCCGAGCTAGAACTTGTGCACCGTGAATCCTAAGGGAGGAGTCCGAGCAATAAGCCCTTTTAGGTGTAAAGTTTTCAGATGTTGCAGTAAAAACATGACATTTTCCTAAAAACAAATCCTTGGTCTCAAACATTAGATCCAAGGAGGAATTTTGAATCCCTTTTAGATAAGGGTGACCATACAATAATTCATAAGGTGACAATCCCACATCCCTTCGGGGTTTTGTTCTAATTCTTAATAAGGCAAGGGGAAGGCACTTGGTCCAGGGCAATTGTGTCTCAGCCAACTTAGTCAGTTGCTGTTTAATTTCCTTATGCATCCTTTCCACTTTGCCGGATGAAGGCAGATGCCATGGGGTATATACGTCCCATGATATTTGTAGAGCTTGGGCCACAGATTGGAGGATCTTAGCCATGAAACGGGTGCCTTGGTCCACCATCCCATTCCCTGGAATGATATGCTCAAGGATACTTTTACAACTGCTGAGGCAGTCGCCCAGGTAAGGGGAAAGGCCTCCACCCATAAGGTCAGATAGTCCACTGTGACCAGCACATATTTGAGACACCCCACTGATGGCAGCTCGGTAAAGCCCACCTGTATGCTTTGGAAGGGCCTCATCCCAGGGGGCCTTCCTCCTCTTTGCACTTGTCGTTGGGCCGCCCTATTCATCCTCTGACAAACAGGACACCCGCTGACCAGTTGCCTGCTATTGTGTACAAGCCAGTGCCACCAACTTAGCACCACATCACACAGGCCGTGGACACCCCAAAGACTGCCCTGATGTAAATGTTGGGGTACATGTCTCATGCCTGCTGTGGTCAGTACCTCTCTGCCGTCAGGGAGGAGCCAGTGCCCTCCTTATCCTTCTGAGCGCCAAGGCTTTGGGTTTCCTGCTTCTCTTCTGGGGCAAGGGAAAGTGGAGGCATTGGAGGCAGAGATGCCAGAATTAGCACCATCATCTCCTCTGTACTTACAGATTCCTCTCCTCCAGGCTGTTTCGCCTCCTCATCTGCAAAGCAGTTTCTCCTCATCTTAAATGAATCTCCTCTTTGTGCCCCTGCACATGAATCACTGCAACATTCTTAGGCAACATAAGATTAGTCAGAATTTCAGTGTGTCAATCCCTTTCCTTTACTGTTTACCATTCCCCTTTCTTCCCATATTTCCCAAATATATGAACAATTCCCCAAGCATATTTTGAATCCGTATAAATGGTTCCATTCTTCAGGCAATTTTAGGACTTGATTTAATGCATATAATTCACAAATTTTGAGCTGACCACTCCTTTGGCAAGGTTCCAGCTTGAACCAGAGTCAAATCTTCCCCATTAACAAGAGCATATCCATTTTTCCTTTTCCCTTTAACTATTCGTGAACCATTCAGTGCTTTTCAACAAAGGGACCTCCTACAAATGCCCATAATCTTAGTTTGGTAATCGATCACATTTGGACAGTCATGTTCAAGGGACACATGTTCCCCAGGGGAAGCAGATAAGAACATGGCTGGATTAAAGTTATGGTCTGGTGAGAGTGCCAAATCATCTCTTTCCAATAATATTGCTTCATATTTTAAAATCCTTGAATCAGTTAGCCACCTCCTGGCCCTTTGATTCAGAATAGGTCGAACCTGGTGCAGGACACTCACTATTAAATTATCCCCAAAGGTTAATTTCCGATTTTCTTCTACCAAAAGTGCTGTGGCTGCCCTGCCTTAATTGTGCCAATACTCCTAAAGCCACCTCACTTACTGTATTGACATATAAATGAAAAGCCTTTTTCTAATGATGGCAAAAGTAATACAGGGGCTGACATTTCAAAACTTTGTTCCCCTTTTGAATCCCATTGCACTATATCAGGCTTCTCTTTCAGCAAATGAGTATATAGAGTATATATGAGTATATAATGCATATTCATCAATCCAGGTTCTACAATACCCCACCAATCCTAGAAATCCCTGGAGACTCTTTTTCGTCCTAGGCTTAGTAATTTGAAGAATCCCCTCCACCCGCTCAGGGTCTAATTTCTTTTTCCCTAAGCTTATAAAATGGCCTAAATATTTTTCCTCACACTTCAGAAATTGCCATTTGTCTTGGGAAACTCTTAATCCCTGTGCTCCTAAATAATTTTTTTTTTCTCTTTTTTTTTATTATATATATATATATATATATATATATATATATATATATATATATATATATTTTATAATATTATCCCTTGTATTCATTTTTCCAAATTACCCCCCCTCCCTCTATTCCCTCCCCCCGACGACAGGCAATACCATACATTTTACATGTGTTACAATATAATCTAGGTATAATACATGTGTGCGAATATCATTTTCTTGTTGCACAATAAACATTAGAATCCGAAGGTACATGTAACCTGGGCAGACAGATATTAGTGCTAACAATTTACATTCCCCTCCCAGTGTTCCTTCTCTGGGTGTAGCTACCTCTGTCCATCATTGATCAACTGGAAGTGAGTTGGATCTTCTTTATGTTGAAGATTTCCACTTCCATCAGAATACATCCTCATACAGTATTGTTGTTGAAGTATACAGTGATCTTCTGGTTCTGCTCATTTCACTCAGCATCAGTTGATGTAAGTCTCTCCAAGCCTCTCTGTATTCCTCCTGCTGGTCATTTCTTACCGAGCAATAATATTCCATAACCTTCATATACCACAATTTACCCAACCATTCTCCAACTGATGGACATCCATTCATCTTCCAGTTTCTAGCTACAACAAAAAGAGCTGCCACAAACATTTTGGCACATATATGTCTCTTTCCGCTCTTTAGTATTTCTTTGGGATTTAATCCCAGTAGTAGCGCTGCTGGGTCAAAGGGTATGCACAGTTTGATAACTTTTTGGGCATAATTCCAGATTGCTCTCCAGAATGGCTGGATTCTTTCACAACTCCACCAGCAATGTATTAGTGTCCCAGTTTCCCCACATCCCCTCCAACATTCATCATTATTTGTTCCTGTCATCTTAGCCAATCTGACAGGTGTGTAGTGGTATCTCAGAGTTGTCTTAATTTGCATTTCTCTGATCAGTAGTGATTTGGAACACTCTTTCATGTGAGTGGATATAGTTTCAATTTCTTCCTCTGAGAATTGTCTGTTCATATCCTTTGACCATTTATCAATTGGAGAATGGTTCGGTTTCTTATAAATTATGGTCAGTTCTCTATATATTTTGGAAATGAGACCTTTGTCAGAACCTTTGTTTTTAAAAATATTTTCCCAATTTGTTACTTCCCTTCTAATCTTGTTTGCATTAGTATTATTTGTACAGAAACTTTTTAGTTTGATGTAATCAAAATCTTCTATTTTGTGATCAATAATGATCTCTAGTTCTCCTCTGGTCATAAATTCCTTCCTCCTCCACTAGTCTGAGAGGTAGATTATCCTCTGTTCCTCTAATCTATTTATTATCTCCCTCTTTATGCCTAAATCATGGACTCATTTTGACCTTATCTTGGTATATGGTGTTAAGTGTGGATCCATATCTAATTTCTGCCATACTAATTTCCAGTTTTCCCAACAGTTTTTTCCGAATAATGAATTTTTATCCCTAATGTTGGAATCTTTGGGTTTGTCAAAGATTAGATTGCTATAGATGTACCCTTTTTTGTCCTTTGTATCTAATCTGTTCCACTGATCTACCGGTCTATTTCTTAGCCAATACCAAATGGTTTTGGTGACTGCTGCTATATAATATAGCTTTAGATCAGGTACACTTAGACCACCTTCCTCTGAGTTTTTTTTCATTAGTTCCCTTGCAATTCTTGACCTTTTATTCTTCCATATGAATTTTGTTGTTATTTTTTCTAGGTCATTGAAATAGTTTCTTGGGAGTCTGATTGGTATAGCACTAAATAAATAGACGAGTTTGGGGAGTATTGTCATCTTTATTATATTCGCTCGGCCTATCCAAGAGCACTGAATGTCTTTCCAATTATTTAAATCTGATTTTATTTTTGTGGCAAGTGTTTTGTAATTTTTCTCATATAATTCCTGACTTTTCTTTGGTAGATGGATTCCCAAATATTTTATACTCTCAACATTTGTTTGGAATGGAATTTCTCTTTGTATCTCTTGCTGTTGCATTTTGTTAGTGATATGTAAAAATGCCGAGGATTTATGTGGATTTATTTTGTATCCTGCCACTTTGCTGAAATTTTGAATTATTTCTAGTAGCTTTTTAGCAGAGTCTTTGGGGTTCTCTAAGTATACCATCATGTCATCTGCAAAAAGTGATAGTTTAATTTCCTCATTTCCTACTCTAATTCCTTGAATCTCTTTCTCGGCTCTTATTGCCGAGGCTAGCGTTTCTAGTACTATATTGAATAGTAATGGTGATAGTGGGCAACCTTGTTTCACTCCTGATCTTACTGGGAAAGGTTGCAGTTTATTTCTATTGCTTATTATGCTTACTGACGGTCTTAAATATATACTCCTGATTATTCTAAGGAATAATCAATTTATTCCTATACTCTCAAGAGTTTTTAGTAGGAATGGATGTTGGATTTTGTCAAATGCTTTTTCTGCATCTATTGAGATGATCATATGGTTCTTATTAATTTGATTATTAATATGGTCAATTATACTAATAGTTTTCCTAATATTAAACCAGCCCTGCATTCCTGGAATAAATCCTACTTGATCATAGTGTATTATCTTGGAGATGATTTTCTGAAGTCTTTTTGCTAATATCTTATTTAAGATTTTAGCATCAATATTCATTAAGGAGATTGGTCTATAATTTTCTTTCTCAGTTTTCGATCTACCAGGTTTAGGTATCAGTACCATGTCTGTGTCATAAAAGGAGTTTGGTAGGACTCCTTCATCCCCTATTTTTTCAAATAATTTATATAACATTGGGGCTAATTGTTCTTTAAATGTTTGGTAGAATTCACATGTGAATCCATCTGGCCCTGGGGATTTTTTCCTGGGGAGTTGATTAATAGCTTGTTCTATTTCTTTTTCTGAAATGGGACTATTTAAGCAATTTATCTCCTCCTCTGTTAATCTAGGGAGCCTATATTTTTGGAGAAAGTCATCCATTTCACTTAAGTTATCAAATTTATTGGCATAAAGTTGGGCAAAGTAACTCCTTATTATTTCTCTAATTTCCTCTTCATTGGTGGAAAGATCCCCCTTTTCATTTGTAAGACTATCAATTTGATTTTCCTCTTTCTTTTTTTTGATCAAATTTACCAAAGGTTTATCTATTTTATTGGCTTTTTCATAAAACCAACTCTTGGTTTTATTTATTAATTCAATAGTTTTTTTACTTTCAATTTTATTGATTTCTCCTTTTAATTTTTGTATTTCGAGTTTAATTTTTGGTTGGGGGTTTATAATTTGGTCTTTTTCTAGCCTTTTAAGTTGTAAGCCCAATTCGTTAATCTTCTCTTTCTCAATTTTCTTCAAATAAGCCTCTAAAGATATAAAATTTCCCCTTATTACTGCTTTAGCTGCATCCCAAAGATTTTGATATGATGTCTCATCATTATCATTATCTTGGGTGAAATTGTTAATTGTTTCTATAATTTGCTCTTTCACCCAGTCATTCTTTAAGATGAGATTATTCAGTTTCCAATTACTTTTTGGTCTATTTACCCCTAACTTTTTACTGAATGTAGCTTTTATTGCATTGTGATCTGAGAAGAAGGCATTTATTATTTCTGCCTTCCTACATTTAATTTTGAGATCTTTATGTCCTAATATATGGTCAATTTTTGTATAGGATCCATGAACTGCTGAGAAGAAATTATATTCCTTCCTATTGCAATTCAGTTTTCTTCAAAGGTCTATCATACCTAGTTTTTCTAATGTTCTATTTACTTTTTTAATTTCTTTCTTGTTTGTTTTGTGGTTTGATTTGTCTAAATCTGAGAGTGCAAGGTTGAGATCTCCCACTATTATAGTTTTACTGTCTATTTCTTCTTGCAGTTCTCTTAACTTTTCCTTTAGAAAGTTAGATGCTATACCACTTGGTGCATATATGTTTAGTATTGATATGGCTTCATTATTTATGCTACCTTTCAGCAGGATATAGTTTCCTTCCTTATCTTTTTTAACGAGATCTACTTCTGCTTTTGCTTGATCTGAGATAAGGATAGCTACCCCTGCTTTTTTGGCTTTACCTGAAGCATAATAGGCTCTGTTCCAACCTTTTACCTTTACTCTGTATGTATCTCCCTGCTTTAAGTGTGTTTCCTGTAGGCAACATATTGTAGGGTTCTGTTTTTTGATCCAATCTGCTATCCGTCTCCGTTTGATGGGATCGTTCATCCCATTTACATTTACAGTTAAAATTACTAATTCTGTGTTTCCTGCCATCGTATTATCCCCAGATTATACTTTTTTCCCTTGACCCCCCTGATCCCCCTCCCCGATATTTAATTTACAGACCCCCCTTGTGACGCGCAACCCTCCCTCTTTTTTTTTTTTTTTTTTTTTTTAGGATCCCTCCCCCCTCCCTCCAAGTCCCTTCACTTATTCTCCTTTTCCTTTCCCCTTTTCCTCTCCCCCCTTTTAATGAGGTGAGAGAAAATTCTCTGAAAAACAAATATGTTAATTATTTACTCTTTGAGCCTCTTCTGATGAGAGTAAGATTCACACAATGATTCTCCCCCTCACTAAGTTCCCTCAGATATGGTGTATTTTCTATGTCTCTTCCTGGGATGTAGTTTCCCTCTTTTTATCACTCCTTCCCCTTTTTCTGAACCGACCTCCTTCCCTTTACCACACCCCCCTTTTTTTCTTTTATATCAGTAAAATCAAATTATCCTTGAGTATTTTTTATATACCCACAACAGAGTTACAGTTCTCAAGGGTTCTGTGTACCTTTTTCTGTTTCTCTTCAGTCTTGTGGATGTAGATCAAATTTTTTGTTTAAGTCTGGTTTTTTTCTTAGAAACATATAGAATTCCTCTGTTTCATTGAATGACCATCTTCTTCCATGGAAAAAGATGCTAAACTTAGCTGGGTAGTTCATTCGTGGTTGCAGTCCTTGATCTTTTGCCTTACCGAATATCAGGTTCCAGGCCCTTCTATCTTTTAATGTGGAGGCAGCCAGATCTTGGGTGACCCTTATTGTGGCACCTTGGTATTTAAATTGTTTTTTTCTAGCTGCTTGCAGGATTTTCTCCTTTGTGTGGTAATTCTGCAGCTTAGCCACAATATTCAGTGGTGTTCTTTTTTTAGGGTCTATTTCAGAAGGAGTTCGATGAATTCTTTCCACATCTACTTTCCCTTCTGTTTCTATTATCTCTGGACAGTTCTCTTTGATAATTTCCTGTAAAATAGAATCTAGGCTCTTTTTTTGGTCATAGTTTTCTGGAAGTCCAATAATCCGCAGATTATCTCTCCTAGATCTATTTTCCAGGTCTATAGATTTTCCCAGTAAGTATTTGACGTTGTTCTCCAGCTTCTCATTTTTTTTGTTTTGTTTGACTGATTCTTGGGTTCTCTGTGAATCATTCATTTCTATTTGTTCCATCCTGACTTTTAAGGAGTTATTTTCTTCTTTCACAGTTTTTAGTTCTTTTTGTAAATGCCCAATTTCGTTTTTAAATGAATTATTTTGCTCTATTGAGTTTTTTTCATTTTTTTCTTTTGAGAATTATTTTCTTTTTCCAATTCAGAAATTCTATTTTCTTGAGACTTTTTTATCTTTTCCAATTCAGAAATCCTACTTTCCTATGTTTTTTTAACCTTTTCTAATTCACTAATTTTGTTTCCCTGCATTTCCTGTGAATTCTTTATTTTTTCCAACTCCAATTTCAGGACGTTGTTATTCTCTATCATAACTTCCCTTTCCTTTCCCCATTTTTCTTCAAACTCTCTTAATTTTTAAGAGCTTCTTCTAGGAGAGAGTTATGTGATGGGGGGCAGGAATCGTTCCCCTTTAGGTTGTTGTCTGTTGATTCTCTGCTGTCAACTTCCTCGGGGTTGGATACCCGCTCTTTCTCTGTATAGAAGGAATCTATGGTTTTTCTAGCTTTTTTGCTCATACTTAAAAAAATCTTTTGGGGCCTGTCTCTGGGGTAGGAAATTATTTATTTACTTCTTTACCAGCTTCCTCCCAGACTGGATGGATGTAGCGGCTCCTGAGCCTGAGCTAAGAGAGAGCTCTGGGAGAGAGTTCCCCCACCCCCTCCCTGGAAGTGCCTCAGAGGTGATTAGCACTACTGTGCTTCGAGGGCGTAGAATAGTGAAGACAGCACGAAGCCCAGCCTATGTGTCCGGGTGGGGAGTGGATGTCTGCAGCAGGTGACGTGAGAAGCCCCTGCGCTCAAACTGGAAGTGTCTGCCAGAAACCGCGGTCCCTAGTTCAAAGGTTCCGCTTCTCTGGGACTTCCTGGAGCTGAGTTCCACTCCCTCCAGCTAAGCTAGGCAGTGTGTGTTGCCTTGGGCCGTATCCACCCACTTGTCAGTCTCTTAACTATTCTCAGGAGGTAGCTGAGGCCACACCCCCTGGTGCCAAGAGATCCGCTGAGTCTCCCCCCGGATCGGGGAAAATCTAATTTGAGTTTTAAAATATTTTGGCTTTCTCTTCTGAACTGCTAAATAATTAGCAGAGAAGAGCTAACAGCCTGTGCCAGATTCCTTTACCTCAGTGGCTTCTCTGATCCCAGTGCCCTTCCCAGCGCAATGGGCGCAGTGTGCCCCTACCCCACCGTCTGTGCTGGTCTTTCTTATTCCTCCCCTGAGAACTGACCTTTCCTGTTGAAACTCCAGATTCTCTTCAGCTGGTAAGTCGTGCTTCCAGTCCTTGTGGTATCTATCAGTCCTGAGCTAATTTTGAGACTTAATTTATCTAATTGGTTGTGAGGGAGTGAGGACGTTCACTGAGTCGTGTGTTTCTTCTCCGCCATCTTGGCTCCGCCCCCCCCTAAATAATTTTAACAGATAGTGATTTGGACAAGGTCACTCTTTTTCCTCCCTGCCACAAGAGGGTCATCTACACATTGTAAGACTTTTAACAGTAAGAAATCTCTCCCAGAATGTTCACACAATTCTTACATACCCAAGTAGATGTTTCATATTTGAGCATTATACCAGTCATTTTGCTTTTAAAATACCCAAATACACAGAAAAATCCCAAACTACATATTGCCATAACAAAACATTTCAAAAAGACAAAGGCAAAAACTATTATACTTGGAGTCCCTTTAAATAACTGGCATCAATACAGCTAATTAAAACTTCCTATTTTCACATAAAAGAACCCGAAAAATTCTTAAAAATATCACACTTAAACTTTTTGAAATAACCCCCTTTCAAACTATGAACCACATTTCTGATCATATTCTTTAACAAAAATATCATTTTATTTCAAAGAAACAAATATTCAGTCAATTAGCATCTTGTGAGAGCAGCCTTTAGCCTGCCCCCCCACGCAACTTCCGCAGTTTGGCGGGAACAGGAACAAAGGCCCCTTTCCACTGCTGCCCTTCCCTCCACTCAATTTCCTACACAGGAATTCTTCTCACGATTGAGGCAATCAGTTAATTTCCTTTTTTTTCCAACTGATTCCTTCTTGATATCATTCCCATTACTCCTATAAATCAATCCTTCATAAATCTCCTGCATTCTCCTCTCCAGTTCCCTTCAGAACTTTTAAAATTCACACTACAGTGAATACCAAGATAACTCCTTAAAACATAACTTAACAATGTTAACAAATTACCCAACATGTTTCAGAAGGTAACACACTGAATCAGACTAATACAGCTGCTCTTAAAAGTTTTCTTTCTTTTTCTTTTATCTGAGTGTTCTTCTGACAGTATTAACAGCTCTCTCTCATGGGTCCAGGCAGCTTTTATGACCCCTTCTGCCTGTGTTTCAATCAGATAAGGTTTTCTTGCCCTTTCCTCTAACAGGCTCTGAAAACTGTTTAAGGGAAAAACTTTCCCATCAGTTTAAAATAGCCAAGTTCCATTTACTTACAAATTAGTACATCAGGTACGTCACGAGCACATTTTCAAATAACCAACCCCCAAATTTCTTAATCATTGTTCCTAAAACTTATCAGAGCTTTTAAATCAGCAAAACAGACTAGGGGCTTTTCCCAGGACCCCTGCCCCTGCAGAGAATGTTTCACCTTGAACATTCTTCCCTCCCAGAATCCAAACGGAGTTTTTGTAAACTTCCAAGCCCATTCAGTGCATCTCTCTGCCTTCCCAGAGAATGCCTAGATATTCCATGATTTAAGACCAATACATTCTGAGCCACTCTGAAAGAATTACTACTCTGACTGAACTCCAACTCCCTGCAATTCAGCCTGATATTTCTCTAAGCCTGCAACACAGAGGCTGAACTCTTATCTCTTAAGAACTTGCTAACTTTTAACACAAAGCAGACAAACATACATACACAGACACAAGTAGAGCTCTTATTTTCACCTTTTGCATTTCTTTTTATACCTAGCTACCGTCCTGACAAATTCTTTGGACTGCTTCTATCCCGTATTTACAACTTGGTCTCAAACCAAATTGTCAGTGGAGGCACCCTCCTGCTGCGTAGTCAGAGAGAGAGAGAGAGAGAGAGAGAGAGAGAGAGAGAGAGAGAGAGAGAGAGACAGAGAGACAGAGAGACAGAGACAGACAGAGAGAGACAGAGAGAGACAGAGACAGAAATGGAGACAGAGAGAGACAGAGACAGAGAGAGAGAGAGAGAGAGGAGAGAGACAGACAGAGAGACAGAGACAGAAATGGAGACAGAGAGAGACAGAGAGAGAGAGACAGAGAGAGAGAGAGAGAGAGAGAGAGAGAGAGAGAGAGAGAGAGAGGAGAGAGACAGACAGACAGAGACAGAGAGAGAGAGACAGAGAGAGACACACAGAGAGAGAGAGAGAGACAGAGAGAGACAGAGAGAGAGAGAGAGGAGAGAGACAGACAGAGAGACAGAGACAGAGAGAGAGAGACAGAGAGACAGAGAGAGACAGAGAGAGAGAGCCTAAGAGCCTTCCTTAGAGAGTCCTTTTGTTGAGATCAATATCAGTCCTACACAACAATTTTAGGAGGGCTAATCCCTCGGATCTCCCTTGACCCAGCCAATAGATCTCCAGACTTCCAAGCTCACCTCGAGAACACGTGTTTTCCTTTCAGACTATAGCTGCCGGCCCATCAGGACTCTATTTCTCCTTTTTGTCTTCAATTCTGCTTTCATTATCTCTGCCTCAGGTCTTTTATCAGAGGTAGGGAGGCTACACACTCAGAGCCAGAGATCACGGAAAAAAACTATCCGTGGGCGCACCTATCCCCAATCGGGATGTGCAGCCTTCTCCCCCAAAGACTCATCCTGCACGAGCCCCCAAACCTGTGAGGGATAGAAAATCCCATCCAAAAATGACTACTCAGAGATCACTCATAGAAAAGCAGAATAATTTATTAGAATCTCGAGAAGCCGACCCCTTCCTGGTCTGTGAGCCAGATTCCCAGCAGGAGAGAGCCCCTCTCTTGAACATGTTCATGACTTTTATATAGACAAAGAACCACCAAAATGCCCCCCTCCATAGGTTGTGATTGGTCATATTTGGTCAGTGCAATGCAGCCGACAAAGTGATTCACAGCCTCTTCTTCTTTGGGCAATGGAATGCAGCCTCGGCCTTCACGTGACTGGGGCCTCTAGGTCTGGTTTACCTTAGCTAGCAGTCTCTGATCACTATGTGCTTAATCTGTCAGTTCGTCGCCATGTCTTACTCCACACAATCACTCTCTCGCTAGACGTCGCCTGGAAAGACATGGAACAATCATCAGTCTGTGTCAGGAAAATACCCAAGGAGATGACAGAGGCCTGTCCCATCCTTGATCTTGTCACATCCACTTCCATGTTCATGAGATGATGTGAGAATACAAAGGATGAGAGAAAAAGGACACACAAATATCCACGCCAATTACATAGAGAGTTAGAGAGATAGGCACACACACTTCCATATACACATACACAGGCACAGGCACACAGAGGTATCTGAATCCTTGGAATCGCTTGTGCCAGACTCGTCGTTGCCATCTCTCTCGGTATCCGCTCTGGCCAGAGGGAATAACTATTTGCTTCCTTCTTAAACAATTTCTTATTATGTGAGTCTGACGTGAAGAGCCCCAAGTGCTACAAACCCCCGTGGGCCCCCAGATCCCCATTCCACTGAAGTCTTAAGAAAGGAGTAGCTGTACATTGTGTTCTACACTGAAAAACCCTTTGAAGTTCAGGCAAATTGTTGTCTTTGTGAGCACTGCGGTGTTGCAGTCATTGTCATTCCTGCCCAGCTCTTTGTGGGCCCCATTTGGGTTTTTCTTGGAAAGGTACTGGGGTGCTTTGCCATTTCCCTCTCCAAAGGGAGGTGCCCAGGTTCACCCAAATCGTACCTGAGCTCAGATTTGAACTCAGAGACAGCTGCACGGTGCAGTGGATAGAAAGCCAGGACTGAGGCTCACCATCTTCTTGCGACCCAGACAAGGCCCTAAAGATCAGAGCATGTTTCCTCATTAATAAAATCTAGCTGCAGAAAACGTTTATGAGGGAAGCAGTTTTCAAATACCCAAGGGCCAAGTTGTCATGCCATTGTTATTCTCTGCTGCTCCGTCTTGTTGCTAGGAGAAATCATAACCCATTTTCCATCTTGATGTCCTTGGCCCATGCCTGGAACCCATCTCCTGATCCCAGCCTGTCCACTACTGGAGTGGACTCCCTTCAGCCTTTACTACTTCTGGCTTCTCTATTGACTGTGCCTTTTATTCCATCTGTGATTATTTCCCGTGTACTTAGATATATATCTATGTTCTCTCCCGAGTAACGTGCTTACAACCCCATTGCCTGGCACAGCTGGTGGCACATCAGCTGCATTTAAGGGCAAAGAATGACAAGTGATTTTCTCTTTCAGCCTCTTTGATAGTTAGAGGGGTGACTGCCTTCTGACATGGGGAACAGACTCCTGGGAGGAGATACAAAAATGGAGATGAAATTCTGCTTATAAGGAAGAACTAGAGGGTTTCTTGCATCACAATAACGTTCTCTTCCATTAATTTCTGCATTTCTTTTTCAGACTACTTATGTGTCAGTGCTTTCCTCCACACCTTTCTTTTTCTTTCTCTCTTTTGTTTCTCCTACATAGCCATACGCCAGGCTGGATTCTAATTAGGAAAACGAAGATTTAGGACCATGGACATACAGGGCTGGAGACAAGGGAGCAAGTGTCGGGTATGCAAGCTGTAAAAGTCCTGTCGTCTCTTCAATTATAATCCTTCTCCGGGAGGAGATCTCTTTTCTGTAAAATCTTTTCCTCTGTGCCGTCTAAACTCAATCCCAGACTAGACTCCTCTCCAGGCTCAATGTTGCCTCTTTTATCCCCGCAGAGAATAGGCATGTGAGAACTCCACGGGGCCTGGAGAAATACTTCCACCAATGAACTGGATCCTCTTGAAGGTGCAAACTTCTTTTAAACATGTAAACTCTACCTCAGAGGTGTAAAGTCCCTTTAAAGGCCCGAACCAAAGGTGTCAATTCTGAGCTAGAGAATCGTTTGGACAACCTGAGTTCTCACCTTGTAATCCTAAGCAAGTGGTCCTTTAGGCTGAGAGAAAGCAAGGAGAGGACTCCAAAAGTAGAGACCAAGGGATCCCTGCACAAGTGCTGGGTGCATGAACGAGTAGGCAACTCCTGATAATTTGCACACCAGCACTGAATAACAAATTTAGGAGAGGCTCTGCACACTGTCACTGACTGACTGAGCAAGGAACGACTTGTGGAAACCAGTGGTCAGCTGTGTGTCGTCTCTAGTGCCAGGAGCCGAACATGGCAGCCAAACCAGAGCTGCTACTTGGCTCAAAACAAAGAGGCTCATTTTAATTTTTTAAAGTACATTTAATTTCTTTAATGAGCAGAAATGTCTTTCTTCTCCTTCTCACTCCCCACTCTATTCAGGGATGCAAAGAAAATCAACATCCTTGTAATAAATTGTAAGGGTCAACAAGAGAGATCCATTCATTGGCTGTGTTCAAACAATATGTACCTGTGCACTCTGATAGCACCCCCTCTCTGAAAGGAGGTGGTTAATATGTTCCCATTATTGGTCCCCTGCATCAAGGCATTGTTCAGAACTCTTGCATCTTTCAAAGTTGTTTCTTTCTTTCTTTTTTTTAATAATAGCTTTCTATTGTCAACACACAAGCAAAGATAGTTTTCTGTAATAACACTTGCAAAGCCTTGTGTTCCAAATTTTTCTCCCTCCCCTCAACAGCAAGAAATCCGATATAAACCTGTACAATTCTTGTACGCATATTTCCACGTTGATCACACTGCACGAGAAAAAATCAGCTCAAAAAGGGAAAAAAGGAAGAAGAAAAAAGAAGCAAACAACAACAAAAAGGTGAAACTCCTCTGTTGCGATGCACGCTCAGTCCCCAGTCCTTTCTCTGGATGCAGACAGCTCTCTCCATCCCAAGTCTATTGGAATTGGCCTGAATCACGTCCTTGCTGAAGAGCCACATCCATCCCAGTTGATCACCTCACAATCGTGCTGTAGCGATGTACAATGATCTCCTGGTTCTGCTCACTTCACTCAGATGTGATGTGATGTCATCAAAAACTGGATTTCTCAGTGGAAGGGGATGTCATGAATAAAATCCTGAGAGATAATTTCCAGGTATTAATAATCAACTTGTCAATTAGGCAAGCCAATAATTAGCAAATTGATGGTGAGAAAAACTGAAGATTTTTCTTTAGAACCAAAGATACCAAGAGAGACTCAGAAATGCCTTAAATCAGGTATGTGCCTTCAAAGCAGAGGGTCCCTTGACAAGTAAAACTCAACCGTGATTGACGGACATTTAATGGGTTAGGGAATGTGGGCTTGCCCTTGTGGTGCAGGCCACACTAGCGCCACCCAGACCAGGCCTGGCCTGGTGTCAGAAAGCAAAACAATTTGACCATATAGGGATATCTGTAATTGAAAAACAACTATCTGAAAGTGTAAAACATGTCTAAAGATCAATAAGAAGGAGTGAGCCTGGCTCCAGAATGTTCAGGTTCCATTTTATGGAAGTGACACGAGTGGGAAAACTGGGAGATTTATTGGTGATAGTTTACTATGTGATAGAATGGGTGGAAGCTTTACCTTGAGCTCTGCTACTGTAGAGAGGTGAGCAGAATCACACTGGATGGACAGGTAGTGAAGGAAATCGCCAAAGACACCAGAAAATTGATCAGCACCCTAGTTCAGACGTGGTCCTCCCCAGTTAGCACCTCCCTGGCATTCCTTGGCTCCTGCGGATAGCTTAGAGTCGTCCCTGTCTGCCTCCTCTGTGTGATACAGCTTATCACAAGGGTAGTACAGACACGGCTGGTCAGGATGCAAAAGATTTAACATTTTATTAATTTTACTTTTGATGGAAGTGACCGCTACTTCCTTGGAGATGGAGGAACTGCTCTGCTAGTACACCCTGTGGAGTTCTCGTTTTTCACTTAGCAGCTGCTGAATATGCCCATCATTTGCCTGTCCCCGGTCTTGGTGTTTGTCGGTGGTCTGACCCAGAAAAGCACTGCAGTACACCAAGTCTCTGGCAGTGGCTCCCTCCTTTTCTGCTCGATTGTTGCCATCTGTGGGTTGGCTCCACATCAGTGTTTCTCTGAAGGGCTAAGGGCTGGGGTAGGTTGGGACTCAGGATATGAAGGAGTGTCATGAAGGCTGGAAAGCAGGGTAGATCTTGGGCCTGGGGTCCTGGTCCAGACCAGCTGGAGACTCTGGCACTGAGGCTATGCCCATGGGTGACTGAGGGGTAGAAGTTACTGCCAGAATAAAACCATCCAACAGATAAGGCTTCTCACCAGACGGATCATATTTAGCAAAAAATGCAGTGTCCTGTTTTCCAAGGCAGAGGCCGAGGAGAGAGCCATAAAGGCTTGGATGTATGGGGCCCCTGCCATTGGGTCTTTCCTCTGCAGAACACATCTAATTGTCGGGTCATGTTTGCACTATGAAGTTCAGTTTCTGGCCAAGTTTCTTGTCTTCCACCTTGTACTGAGATCAAACTATGTTAGTGCAAATCAGAAGACTCCTTTTTTTAGATCTTGAGGGTTAAATTTGTTCCACCATCCTAGGGGAGTCCTAGGGCAGAGATGGGGACAATATTATACCTCTCTTCTTCCTTATCATCCTGAAAGTTACTGGTCTGTGCCAGCATCCTAGAGAGGGAGAACAATGAAGAATTTCGTCCAGCAGAGCATCCCCTGAGGGAAAACGTCCCCTGCTGGGACTAGACCTTCATGGGATGGCACCCCCTGCTGAGAATTCTAGGTATTCAAGAGGCCACAGGCTGTGGTGAGGCTGGGGTGCTTCACTACTGGCGGGAAACAGAGAAGTGAAAATATTTGCACGTTTTTAAAAGTATCTCTTTGATAATTCTATAGGGCAGAAGAACAAGCCATAAAGGAACTTCCTAAGAAAAAGCACTAGAACCAGGCAACGTTACAAGAGTTCTAGCAAGAGATACAAGATTTAGGTAAGGAGAGAGACAACAAATGGCCAAGGTCACTGAAGGCCCTTGGAACCAATTTCATCATCAGAGATTTGGATTGGGAACCAAAGAATCAGAGCCCCCTGTAGAGATGTCCTGTGAGTAAAGGATATTATTACCAGGTATCTTGGGACCATATCACTCCATGAAGCATCCGGGACCATGCTGTCCACCCAGGTTGTCCCCCTAAGCACCTCCGCTCTACTTAGCATCCAATCCCTCCCCCCCTGCCTTATCGCCTTTCTGTCCTCTCCTTTTACACCATTAGGTCTAAAAGAGAGTTTGGTTATGTGGTGGCCCTGTTAGAAAAGATGATGTTAATGTTGGCTTCAATACTGGTATTAAAGGAGGGCTCTTGTGGCTGGGCTGGGACCCTCCTGCTGGGCTTCTCGGGAAACAAGGCCTCTCTGCACCCAAGTGCACTGTAGGATGGGGAGGTGTCCGGGGTTCATTGAACAATCCCACCTGGAACCCTTGATAAATTTAAGGTAGACCTGCAGGGGAAGAAGTGGTGTTTCTGATAGATACTGGGGCTATTAAGTCTAGTGTAACTCCCATCCCCTCTGGGACTGCATTATCGCAAGAAACCCAAATCATCCCAGAATAAAAGGAGACAATTTCCCGGTCCCCTTTCTGAAGTTTTAGAAGTCCTTTACCAAGGGACCGATGTTTTGTGCAGGCTGCTTCTGATCCAGGAGTCAGGGATCAGTTTGTTAGGGAGAGCTCCAATTACTAATCTGGCTATCCAGTTAACTCCTAGGGGAACCTGAATTGTCCTAGTTAAAATTTTATTCATAAAAGGTGAAGAAGAAGGGCAAATTGATTCAGAAGTCTGGGCAGGCTCTACAAACAGGGGCAGAGTCCAGGTGACAGCTTTAAAATGAAACTGAGGGATCCCATTGTAGGGGTGAGACAATGCCCTATATCCCTAGAAGGATGGCTAGGGCTCCCACTGGTCACGAAGGGGCTATTGGAGGGAGGACTTTGAGAACCTTGCATCTCTCCCTTCAATACACCTATCCTGCCAGTCTGAAAGGGGGTGGCACATGCAGATTGGTCCAAGTTTGAGAGAAACTCATAAGAGGGTCTTGCCCTCCCTCCCAGTAGTCCCTGATCCTTACCCTGTACTGGGAAGATATCCCAGGGGAACAGCAAATGGTTTAGTGTGATACATCTGAAGGATGCACTTTGGGCCTGACTGCTAGATAAAGAAAGTGAGGACATTTTTGCCTTCAAAAGTGTACGGGGCTGAAACCCTTGAGTCAATGCACTGAGGTTGAGCAATTGAGCACTTGAGGCTAATTACCGATTGGACAATATAAGAATATGCTCTGAAAATGGCCCTTCCCACTATCCTGTGCTGGCCCAATCGTTTGGTGTGTACAGAGAATTGTCGGAGGGGGTAGGAGGTGCAGGGAGACTAGCCAGACTCACCCTGGGCGGGAGACGAAGAGGTGAGGTTGTGGAGATCCTACGTGGCCATTCACTGCACTTGTACCGCTAAAGACCAAGAATAAAGACTTTTGCTTATCCTGACTCCAGCTGATTCTAAGGTATCCAGGGTGCTAACACGGTAGCCACAGAAAGGGAAGACTGAAACTGGGAGAAAACAGCAATACACATGCTGTGTCCTTCCTCAAGGACACACAGAGTCACCACATTTATTTCAACAGGTCCTGGAGAGAATTCACGGTCTTTAAAAACATGTCTCACCCTTCCTGTCCAGAGGTGAAAGATGCACAGGGAGGCCGCATGAATTTATTTTCACACATTTTCAGTGTTTTGACTCCATTTCTTGTCTTTTTCTTTATTTTTTTCTTCTTTTGTAGGAGGGCTCTCTGTATACATTTGTTGACCAGTCATTTTTCAGTTCTGTCAGATACTTCCTGACCCCATTTCTTGGCAGAAATATTGCAGTGCTTTGCCATTTCTGTTCTCTAGCTCTTTTGACAGTAGTGTAAAGTGAGGCAAACAGGATGCAGTGACTTGCCTAAGATCACAAAGGTAGTAAATAACAGCATCTGGATTTCAACTCAGGTTTTGCTAACATCTTTGTGCCTCAGGTTTTTTTTTGTTTGTTTGTTTTTGTTTTTGTTTTTGTTTTTGTTTTTGCTTTTGCTTTTACTTTTGTTTTTACTTGTAAAAAGGAAGCAGTTAAGCCAAATGATTACTGAGGTCCCTTTAGCCCTAAATCATAGGAATTAGGCATAATAAATCATTTTGCCAGATGATTAATCTTGTCAGTAAATTTTTAGCAATAAACAATCCTCACAAATAATAATAAAAATATTCTCCGTATGTGGCCAATACCTCACCCAGTTTCCATGTCTTTAAGGTGAAGCAATGAATGCCAAGTTTAAAGTGACTTACTTAGGAAAGTAAAAATAATTTCATTCATGTCAATGGGTGTTAGGATTACTAGGTGAGAACTCAGGTTGTCTGGACAGTGACAAGGTGAGAATTCAGGTTGTCTGGACAATTACAAGGTGAGAACTCAGGTTGACTTGATAGAAGGAGCAAGCCCATTGGCTGAAGTGGTTCTTCCCAGAAGCCCTTGCATTATCCCACGCCCATTCTCTGGGAGGAGAAAAGAGACAACATTGGGCCCAGAGAGCAGATTGGACTGGAGAAGGACAAGAGTTAAAGAAGAGAAGACTCTGCACTACATCTGGCTTGATGCAACTCTCTGCAGGAAGGGAAGTCGGCTCTCTGCAGGAAGGGAAGGCAAATGGATGTGACCCATTATAAATCTTTTGTTTGTCTATCTTTTATTCATGTCGTGGTAGACACCTTTTCAGGATTCACATTTGCAATGCCAGCAGCAAAAGAGACAGCCCGAGTGGTCACTGAATTCCTTATACAAGCATTTGCAATTATGGGTGTGCCACAAGCAATAAAAACAGACAATGGACCTGCATATACATCTAAACATTTTACACACTTTTGTGCACAGTATAAGATTTTACATACCACAGGCCTACCTTTTAATCCTCAAGGGCAGGCAATAGTAGAGAGAAGAAACAGAGATATTAAGACACTCCTCCAAAAACAAAAGAAAGGGGGAGCCACAGGTAACCCTAGAGAACTTCTAAATTTAGTTCTCTATACCATTAATTTTCTAATTTTTGACCAAGATGCACTGGCTCTGGCAGACAGGTTTTATAACCCACCAGAAGGGCAGTGTCCAGTGAGAGCATCTCCACTGTCCTTAGATAATCGCCAGGTGATGTGGAGAGATCCAGAAAGTGGTGAATGGAAGGTAATTAGATAGGTTGGCTGCCTGGGAGAGAGGGTTTGCTTGTATTTCTTCAGCAGGAGAAGGAATCAGATGGGTGCCAACGAGTCATATTCGCCTTGTCCATCAGAGAGAGACAGAAAAAGAGAAAAACCTCAAAATAAAGGAGAAAATCTAAGAAACATCTTATACCGAAAGAGCATGGCTAATAAAAAGACTGTTAAAGAACTTTAAAACCAGCAGGAATCATTGGACTTCCTCACACAAGATGAGACTAACGGAAAATGGACTTATGGACATTTATAAATTTTCAATTTATGATTATTTGATTATATTATTTGTCATATACTTCTAGCATGTATTATGTCACTATGTTACTATGTGCTTATGTAATTTATGTAATTAGGTGTAATACTTCCCATATTGATGGATTTATGTTTCAAGGTCATAACTGTCCTATGTTCTAAATCAAAAGAAAGGGGGAGATGTTAGGATTACTAGGTGAGAACTCAGGTTGTCTGGACAGTGACAAGGTGAGAATTCAGGTTGTCTGGACAATTACAAGGTGAGAACTCAGGTTGACTTGATAGAAGGAGCAAGCCCATTGGCTGAAGTGGTTCTTCCCAGAAGCCCTTGCATTATCCCACGCCCATTCTCTGGGAGGAGAAAAGAGACAACATTGGGCCCAGAGAGCAGATTGGACTGGAGAAGGACAAGAGTTAAAGAAGAGAAGACTCTGCACTACATCTGGCTTGACGCAGCTCTCTGCAGGAAGGGAAGTTGGCTCTCTGCAGGAAGGGAAGTCACTTCTCTGGACAAGAGTTAACAGCAACTGCCTGGAGACAACGGTTCACTACAGGAAGAAGAATCTGTATGAAAGATTTGAGTAGACACAGCAGATCTCTTCCTAGAGAGCGATCTGGCAGCTTCTGGAGACAACAGCACGCTACATTTGGCGTCCACACGTGGGGCAAGGACTTTTGCTTATCCTGACAAGAGGAACTAGACCAGACCTTCGCAAATGGGGAATGCTTAGTTTGGCCATTATATTCTTAAGTGTTAAAATAGTAGTCCTTTGTAAGAATTTACAAAATACATTTTAATAATTTTATTAAAGTTGCCTTTAAAAAAAGAATTGAAGTTTCCATTTTTTTCTGCCCCCTCCCTTTGTCTCTCTCTGAAATGATAAACAATTTGATATAGATGGGATATGGGTAATCCTATGCAATATATTCCCACAGGATTCATGTTGTACAAGATGAAACCCACCAAGAAAGAAAGAAACCTGAAAGAAAATAAGGTGAAAAGAGCATGCTGCACTCTGTATTCATCAGTTCTTTCTCTGGAGGTGAACAAGATTTTTCCTCATGATAACTTTCTGAGTGTTTTAGGTCATTGTGTTGCTCAGAAGAGCCTAGTCACTCCTAGTTGATCATCCCTACAGTGTTGCTGTTACCGGATTCTTTTAAATCCTTCCAGAATTTTCTGAAATGTGTCTGCCCTTCATTATTTATAGTAGAATCGTATTCCATCACATTCATATATCCCAGCTTGTTTAACCATTCCCCAGTTGGTGGACATCTACTCATTTTCCTGTTCTTTGTCCCCATAAAAAGTGTTGCTACAAATATTTTTGCATATGTGGGTTTTTTTCTTATAAAATTTTTTATATAGTTGAGAAATTAGGCCATTAGAGAGATAATTGCTATAAAATTGCTTCCCATCTTTTTGTTTTGTTTTGTTTTGTTGTGTTTTAATCAGGGTTGCATTGGTTTGGTTTAGGCAAAATCTTTTTCATTTTACATCATGAAAATGACCCATTTTACATTTCATAATTCTCTCAATCTCTTATTTGGTCTGAAATTTTTCTCTCCTCTGTAGATCTTAGAGGTAAATAGTTCCCGGCTCTTCTAATTTGCTTATCGTATAGACATTTATGTCTAAATCATGTACCCATTTGACCTTTTCTTTGCATACGCTGTAAAATAGTGTTCTCTCCCTAGGTTCTGCCATCTTCTTTTACAATTTTTGTCCAATGATGAGTTATTGCCTTTTTTTTTTTTATCACAGGTTCTATCAAATGCTTGAATTTTCTGGTCAATTGCTGCTGTGTTTGTATACATAATCTGTTCGATGAATCCACTACTCTATTTCTTACACAGTACAAGATAGTTTTCACTTCATAAATTTATATTATCCAGCTCTTGGCCTCTCATGACCAGAACAAAATTAAGTATTCAGAGGTAATTTGCATCACTGGTGAATGTTCCAGAATGCTGAAAAATACACAGTTCCCAAACAAATCAATACTACCCTTCTCCTCATTTGAAGTATAACTTGGACTGCAAAGTACTATTAGTGATGGAACATAGGTTAGAATTTCAAAGGAAAAAAGATCTCTGGACATCATCTACTCTAATATTCTCATTTTAAGGATGTGGAAACTGAAGCCCAGAAGACCTGAAATCATGTGACCAAAGTCATGCAGGTCAGTAATGGGAAAGCCAGTATTTGAACCTAAGTCTTTAATTCAGTTTCAGTCAGTGCCTTGGAGACAAAGGGCACTGAAATGAGTTTCCTTCAGGCTCAAAGTAAGAAGACATAGCCCCTCTCTATAAGGAGCAAAGAGACAGTTTACCTAGGAAGATTATAAACAAACTCTTTTGTGTCCCAATGAAAAATGTTATCTTATTTACAAGTTTTGTTTCTAGACATGATCTGTGTGATAAACTTTTCATCTGTCTGTAATTCCTAAATTACAAAAATCTTAGTTCAGTCATGTACAATAAAATACGTCTAGGCGAAATTTTCATGCGCCCTACATTCACTAAATGAGCTTTTCAATGTTCCAATGCCATTCCTAGGAAATTCGTTTAAGAGCAATACATTGTGAGCAAGATTGTAAGGAAAATAGTCACATGGGAGGGTTTCCATGGCAACTCTGTCTTCTCAACCTTTCATGCTGCAAGAGTTTTCTTCATGTTTTTAACATTGCCTTTAGATATAAAAAACACCAAAAAACAGTAGAGCCTCTTGATTATTTAACAGCCCCAAATTCACCATCCCTTCAAGGAAGGCTTTGTATGCTAGCTATGAATGAATGAATGAAAAAGCTTTTGTTAAGAACTCACAATAGGCAAAGGACCATTCCCACGCACCAAAGTATATACTCCTTTTGGCAATGCTCATTTACACATTCTGAGCCCCACAAATTCAATGTTCCCAAGGACTGCTTAATTTGGCGGAACTCCCCTGTGTGACTCAAAGGGAATGAAGTAAAATAGGACAAAGAACAGAGCCAGCCCATCTTATTCTTGAGCTTTCCCCAGGGATGCTATACCCTCTAATCTCCATCAATTTTTAATTTTTATCCCCCCCCTCCTTTGAACAGCCGAACATTATGGTGAAAATTGAATGGGTGATCAACAAATGGTTTACATTGCAAAGCAATTTGACTTAAAATTGAAGAAACAAGGAAATCCCCACTACACATTTTGTTTTGTCACCTCAGCTCTTCCTCAAAGTCTTCCAAATTCTCCCATCTCTTTCATATGTATACTTATGATTTTCCTTCCCCGTGACTTACTTTTCTTGTAAGAATTTGAATGCCCTTGCAAGAAAAGGCCTGTCCCTGCCTTTTCACAGTCAGAAGGCTTCCTCTGGACAGTGTCAGTCTGTACAGAAGTCTCTGCGAATCTCTTTCCAACCAACTGGTAGAGGAGGCTTGACCTCCAGAGATCTCTCTTTTTTTTTAGGGTTAATGTTGGAATGAAATGAGCTACTGGGTAGTCATTGCACAGTTAACAACAGCAGTTTTATTTTGAGCTAGCACAGAATAGAAACACAAGATAAAGTGACAGCTTCTCTGGACACAGCCCTTCCTTATATAAACCCACCTGGTTAGCTAGGCGGAGGCAGCAGGTGAGAAGACACATACCAGAGTTGAAGGAGAGGCTTTGTCCGAGGTGGAGGCCATGGTGCAATGGCAAGAATATTGGGATATGGAGTTTGAGGAGCCACATTGGTGTCCCAGCTCTACTGCTGCTGCAAAGATTCATCGAGTGTTAGAATTACCAGGTGAGAACTCAGGTTGTCTGGACAGTTCTCTGATGTTAGGATTACCAGGTGAGAACTCAGGTTGTCTGGACAATTCTCTAGCTCAGAATTCACACCTTTAGTTCCGATTTTTAGGGGGAGTTTACCCCTTTGAACTTCTGAAAAGGACTTTACACAACCTTTAAGAGGAGCAAGTTCATTGGTTGAAGTATTTTCTCACAAGCCCCGTTCAGTTCTCACTATAATCTCTGTGAGGATAAAAGAGGGCAGCATTGGATCTGGAGAGTTAGTCAAGTCTGGGACATAGTTGGGATGGCAGGCTGGAAGGAGGGAGTCTGGCTGGGAGACTGAGTTGAGACGGCAGTCTGGAAGGATAACTTAGAGACGACCAGACCTTCACAATTTGGCGCCCAACGTGGGGCAAGGACTTTTGCTTATCCTGACAAGGACTTATTCTGAGCCCTTCAGAGGAGCTAGCCCGGACCTTGGCAATCTAGAGTCTCCCTCAATGTCTGATTTTGTGTACTCCAAGGTTAAGTTTTCTTTCACACCATGCTTGGGCTTACCTGACCTTACACGGGTACACTCTTGGCCAAAACTGGCTAGTTCTTTAACAACTAGCTCAGACCAGCCCTCCTCGTGCACATATTTCCTCCAAGTTTTGTCCTTGTCAGTGGCTGCATTAACACTGTGCCTGGCGATCAGCCTTTGGACTTGGTTGCTTGCCCACTCCCTTGGACTCACCTGCTGGTGAGCCTCTGACATGGGCGCTTCTCTGTCATCCAAGTGGAAGAGCATGGCCATTGATCTCCTCACTTTTTGAAGCAGGCGTGACCTACGAGCCTGTCTCTGGTCCGATTCCTCAACCGTCCATCACCTACATCCTAAATTTATTGAGAAGCAGAGTCACCTTAGGTCACCATGATCCAGGCAAGTTTCTGAGAGCACAGACTGCAGACAGTGAAGGTATCAAAGGAGAAATTTCCCTTCTCTGGGGAATCTCCCACAGCCCTCAGGTATCCATGCCTATCCCTGAAGATACCTGATCAATTTGCCTTCTTCTCATGTTCCAGGGACTCCTGGCTTGATGCCTGAACCCCCTCCAGGGCTTTAGGTCAGCTAGATGAGGCTCTTCCTACATAGGACAGCATCCTGGAGCCTGGGAGAAAGCCCAGGCTTTTACCTCAACTCTCCCTGTTCATCGGAGGGGGAAGGCTGCCAGCACCAGTTGCCTCCAGTTTTCTCCAACCCCGACTAAGTGAGGGGTAGAAATGGGTGCGTGTCAGGATGCCCCCAAGTCCCTCCCAGCCCTTGGCCTGGTCTTGCCTCCTCTGGCCGGAGAAAGGAGGCTGAGATCTGTTCTTCCCCAGACCACCTCCTTCCTCCTCTGCTCTGGGATTGTCCAGAATCCAAGTCCCTTTCACAGGCTGGAGGTCTGAGGCTGACACAGTTATTTGGCTATTCTCTTATGGGAGGCCCTGGAATCCTGAATTGCAGGCATTCAGACTCCCTCTTTATTAGAGCTCCATTATGCCTATTAGGAGGAGGGAAGAGCTTCTTCCCAGCTTTGTCCTGGACTGCCAGCTGGGAGCAGACCTAACTTACTGACTACACAATATCCAGAGATACCTGCATCTGTACACATAAGACACTATGTACTGTATATATTGACAGAGAATAATTAGAAATACTAAGACAGAGAAGGGTAGAGCCAGAGGAAGAGGAACAGAGGTGCCAGCTGTAGAAAGAAGAGTACGCACAAAAGAGCAGGCAGTTGTTTCTATGAGACATGCATCAGAGAAGGGAGCACCCATCATCCCAGGCACTCTGATGATCTCCCTAATCTCTTAACCAGGAGAGAAATAACGGAGCCCAAACGAGGCTATGTTGTTGCCCAGAGTCACACGAGGTGGGAATTACCAGAGGCAGTATTTGAACCCAGGTCCTCGGACTGCACAGAAGCCAAAGCTCTTTCCAGAATACAATTCTCCCTCCCAGGGCAGCTTTTGCCACTAAACCCAAGTTTCCTCAGGAGAAATCATTAGTTGGCTGGTAATTAATTCTCCACAAGAAAGGATAAAGGTCTTTAAGCTTACATGTGAGCAATCAGGCTAAACACAACAAGTACAGGACAGCTTTTATGTTTACCTGGTGGAAAATGTAAAGAACAAAGGAGTTGTCCTTGATCCCAGTTCATGGCATGTGCACAACTGGTGCTCAAGAAATGCTTCTTTGATAGAGTGGGTCCATAAAAGTCAACACAACTCTTCTTCCCTCTCCAGTGATCCTGTCTAGCTCCCTAGAGTTTATCTTTCAGGTTGAGGTCTTCCATCCAGAAAAAAAGCCCCGGATCGGCAAAATGAGCCCCTCTTGCACTGTTAGGTCCGCCGTCCACCTTATCCCTGTCCTTGGGTCTCTATGTTGACTTCGTGATGCTTATGCCTCCTTGATGGGATTCTAGCCCCAGAAGTGGATTTAGACAAAATTCCACCTAAGAACTTGAGGTGCCTTCTTTTGAAGGCTGTGTTCCCTCTCCCAAACTTCTAGGGTTTTCCTTTATTGTTATTTAATGTTTTATTTTTTTCCAGTTACGTGTAAAACAAATTTTAACATTTGTTTTTATAACTCTGAGTGCCTGATTTTCTCCCTTTCTCACTCCTTACCCCCTTGAGAAGGCACACGTGAAGTCATATAAAACATTTCCATACAAGTCATGGTGTAAAAGAAAACATTGATTCCTCCCAAAATAATTCAAGATAAATGCAGTGGAAAAGTATTCTCCAGTGCGGATTCAGATGCTCCCCATCCCTTCTTTCTGCCTGGATACCTTTTGCCCTCCTAAGCCCTTCAGAGTTGTCTTGGATCATTGCACTGCGGAGAATCACCAAGTCTTTCACAGCGGATCATCTCCCGCTATTGCTGTCACCTCGCAATTAGTGCCTTTCCCTTTGCGTGACTTCATGGAGTCTTTCCTTGTTTTTCCTGAGAGCATCCTGCTCATCACCGGCTCTAACAGCACAATAGTATTGGATCAGAATCACATAGTACAACGTGTTCAGCTGAGTGACGGACATTCCCTCAATTTCCAATGCTTGCCCATGAGGAAAAAAGCAGAGAGAAACAATTCTGTACGTGAAGGTCCTTTTCCTATTTGATCTCTTTGGGGATGCGGACCCAGTAATGGCATTTCTAGGTCAAGGAGCACACGTGGGCGTAGAGCATGCTGAGAAAAGTACAAATTGCTCCACAGAACGGCCGAAGCGGTTCACAATTGTGCCCAAGGGCGTTCATGCCTCACGGTCCCCACCTTCCATCCCACCTTTGGCGTTTTCTGTCCCATCGGCCCCTCGGATGGGGGGGTAGTACCATCTACAGCGAGCAGAATTGTATTCCTCTGCATTTCTGTAATCAGTAGTGACTTACAGCGTTTTTCTTTGGCGATGGCTGCAAATAGCTTTGATTCCTTCATGTGAAGACTGTTCAGGTTTATTGATCATTTGTCAACCAGGGAAAAGCTCCTATTTTTCTGTCTGTGACTCGGTTCTCTAGGAGCTTGAGAATTGAGGCTTTTTATTGGAGAAACGTGGCTTCAATTTTTCCCCAGTTAAGATTGCTAACTCTTTCTCTCCTAGGTCTTCCCCAGTTTATTCTGTTCTCTCTTTCCTTTCACTCTGTCCATCCTCCAAAGAGCTTTGCTTCTGACTATCCCCCCCCACTAAGCTTCCCTCCCTTCTCTTATCCCCTACCCGTCCTATTTTCCTGTAGGGTAAGGTAGATTTCTATATTCATTTGAATGCGTGTGTTATTCTCTCTCTGAACCAATGCTGATGAGAGTAATGTTCACTCATCCCTCTTCCCCTCTCCCTCTTTCATTCAATGTGAAAGCTTTTTTTGGCTTTTTTATGAGATATAATTTGCATCGTTCCATTTCTCCCTTCCCCTTTGTCCCTGTACTCCCCTAGGTGTTTATTGAGAGCTAGTCTGAAGGTGTTTACACTTCAAATGGCTACCCCTGGGATTTTTCTTCCGGCCATTTAGTTTGTCCAAGAAGGACCAGGGTTCTGGGGGAGAGCTCGGGCTCCCTGATTTTATTCTCCTATTTTGGTTCCAGCACCAACAGAAAAGGATGAATAGGGAGGGAAGCACGCTCCATAAGAAGACCAATAATTCATAATATTATAACACCCATTTTACAGATGTGGAAACTGAGGTTAGGAGTTTTGGTGACTTGCGTATGGTCACACAGGGAGTGAGGCAGAAGTTCAGTCTGGGCCCGTCCAGTCCAGTTGTGCATCCATTCAGCCATTCAGCAGGAGCAGAGAAGCTGGCGCCGGGGAGAAAAAAGTGCCAAGTGGGAAGAGTCTTTTGGTGGAGGAGACTGAGTCACAGAGCAGGGCGCGGCCCCTTGGCTCGGCTCTGGAAGGTTTGCCTCGTGGACGATTTCTCCCCCAGCAGAAGCAGCAGGAGCAGACACCTGTGCGTGCCAGGGTGCCCGGAGGCCCCGGAGCGCTCTGCCCTTTGTCTCGTTCTTGCGGGGGGAACGAGGCCGCAGAGAAGCGCCCCTCACCCACAATGCCCCCCTCCCCTCCTCCGCTCTGGGCTCTCATCAATCCACAGCCACTCGAGGGCCAGGGCCGGCGGTTTCAGAGGCTGCTGCGGCTCTCCTTGGAGCCGGGACACCCCTCCCCGACCTGCCCCTCCCTTATGCGCCCTCCCCCTCCCAGTTTCAGGGACCGGGCCGCCCCTGCCCCCCAGCCCAGCCGCCTGGCCCCAGGTCAGGCCCTGACCAGGGATGGGCCCACGTCCAGAGGAGGCGCATCACCGCCCCCCCCAGCCAGTCTGGGGGATGGGGGCCAAGAGAAACGATTCCAGTTTCCAATCCCAGAAAAAAGTCTTGACACGGCAAGAAAACGTCAAAAGGAGGGATGGCGACGGGCTAGGACTCCAGGACTGTGGCTTGGCCCAAATGGACTTGGAAGACTCCATAAGAACTTATGCTTCTATGTGGCTGGAGCTGGCCCCAAAAATATTGGGGGGCCAGTTTGCCCAGGGCTCCTATGGGCTCCTAGGATATGGGCCGCGCCCCTCCCCAGCACAAAGCCCCCAGTTTGTGCAGCCAGCTCTTGGGCAGTGTCCTCTTCCACATGGACCCTCTGAAAGCTGGCAGAAAGACTTGCTTCAGGTGCCACCGGTCCAAGGTTAGAAGGTGCTTGGGCTACGGTCTGCATGCGTTCCCGGGGGGAGGAGCGTTGCTCTGTGTACTGGCCCAGCCTCTGGGGTAGCAAATCTCATCTTAGGAAAAGCATTCCCAGGGGAATTCCCAGGAGGTTCCTTAGATCCCACTGTGCCTGTGCCCCCTAGACATGAGGAGGGAGGTAGGTGCACACTGGAAACCTCCCTGGCTCCATTTCCTGAAGAGCGAGGTCTCCCCTGCTCCAGAGCCCTGCTTTGACCGCAGTAGGTGTAGACCATTTGGCTCCTCCAAGTCCAGTGCTGGTGAGGAAGCCCACTGCCACTGGGTAGTCTCAGGAGGAAGCAGAGGAGCCACGGGGCCCTGCCTGCAGTCCTGCACTCTACTGGGTTGGCTCAGCAAACATCCCCAGCTTAGACACTTGTCTCACAGCCCCTGTCTTTGGGAACTCCAACAGAGACCAGCGCTTAACCCGGCCCGGGACAGGGCCTACCGGCCACGCCCTCAACGTCTCTGAAAACGCTCCTTGGAGGCGGGACGCAGTTACCTTTGGAACCCCCAGTGACCCCCCTGCTCCAGCCGAGCTCCGGGGACTGGAGACCTGGATCCACGGCCACATCTCAAAAGGGGCGGACTCGGGGGGTAGAACCTCCACGGGGCCTGAGCCAGAACATCAAAGGAGCCCGAGGGGTCAAACACCCCAGACAGACAGCTGTTCAAAGACCCAAGGGCGAGCAGCAGCAGACAGCAGGTGCAGACCCCTCATGCAAAGGGCGGCTAAGAACTGGCAGCTGTTTACTGTCTGAAGGAAGCCTTTTCTTTCCTGCCATTACAATGGTTTCTGGCCTCTTCTTATTTAAATGTTTCTCCTTCTGTAATCCCTGCACTCTGTCAGCAGACCTAAACGGTTCCCCCACAACCCTCCCATCCCCCTACCATACAATGCTTTTCAATACAGTTAAATGGCTGTTGGGCTCCTCCCTCAGGCTCCGGCCCCTTGACGCTGCAGCCTCAGGTGCCCATTAGAAGCCTGGATGTGGACCCCCATGGGAAGGATGGCTTTCACTGGTCGTGGACAGCGTGTCCCCCAAACCCTGCTCCCCTCTGGGCTGAGAGCCCCCCAGTCCCAGTGCACGTCCCCGAGAAGCAGCTTACGGAAAGGGGGCAGCTCGGGTCCATGACTTCTGCCCCATTCTCGTGGCACCCCCCGAGTCCCAAGCACTGCATCTGGCTGTGGGGGAGAGGACCAGCCTCACCCACAAATCTGTATAGCTCAGGCGCAGGTTCTAGGGCCCGGCACAGAGAAGCCTCACCTACAAGCTCCCCTACACTGGGGAGTCTCTCCAGATGGGGGCCACTCTGTGTCCTGGGCACAAGCGGCAACATGGGCCCCCCTTGGATCCCTCAATCACAGCCGAGGTCACTCTCCCTTCATTCTCAGTTCCTCCTGCGGGTGACTCTCCTAAATGCCTCGCTGGTTCCCTCGGGCCAGCTTCTGGGCCACACATTCTGTAGGACGGGACAGAGGCTTCCTCCAACAAGTGGGGGGGGACCTGCCCTGCCAGAGCAGGAGCCTGACCTCTGACCTGGCTCTTCAGGAAAGGCAGCTGCCAGTCTTCTGTCCAAGTTCCAGGTCAGGCGGGGGCTTCCACAAGGACCTCGGTTCCCTTGCACCGTCACAGCGCCTCAATCCCCCCGGCTGCCAGACTCTGCTCCATGAGCTTAACGGCCTCCCCTGGGATTCACTCTGACAGCCTCTGGCCTTCCTCGTCTAACCCCAGCCCTCGGCCTCGAATGCCCCGGGCCCCTGTCCACAGCAAGGCCCTTCTTGTTGGCTCCGCCCTGGGCCCCGCCCCGAGCCTCTGGGGAGGCCTTTGCCCTCTTGTTCCCATGGTGCCCACAGCATCCCTCCGGGTCAGGAGCTGATGAGGGGGAAGAAGTGGGAAAGGCAGGCGGTCATGCAGAAAGGACTCCCAGGCTCAGGCCGGCGCAGATGCAAGGAGCAAAAAGCTTTATTGTGAGGATAAAACGGGCAAAGTGCCCCAGTGCCATTCACACTTCATGGAGAGGAAGGTTTTGTCAGAAAAGACGCAACGTTGGGGTGCACGAAAGACTTGGGGTGCCGGGGAATGGGTCTGGGCAGCTTCTCTGAAAGAACTCAGGCTCTAACCATCTCCAATCCAGCAAAGACATTGATTTGGACATTTACCTGAGGGCAAAACACTGAGAACCTGCTCTTTAAGGGGCTGGGCAACCCAGCAGAGAGATGTGAGCTTCATTTAGGGAAGGAAAAGGAAGCACAGATGGAGAATCTGGCAGCAAATCGGAGGCTCTCAGGAGATTGTGCCCTGCTGTTACACCCTGAGCTCAGGTATGCCTGAGAAAGGGCCCTGGGGAGGATTCACACCCTCTTGTTCCTGAGCAGCGGCAGCCCCCTCTACAGGGGAAAAGCAAAGGGTCCTTTTAGGAAGTCTCTGAGAGAAAGGGGGAGAATTACCGGGGCTGCAGCAGCAGCTGAGACCGAATCATTCCCCTCAGAGCCCTGGGACCCAGACTCCTGTGGGGCCCCGAATGAACGTCTCAGTTTCCATAACTGTTCCCAGCTGGCAAGGGCATAGAACGGCTTCTGCTTAAAGGCTTCCTCATGAGTGGTGGAGGTGGGTGGGAATTGCAGCCCAGCAGCCTCCACAGGTGGGAGGACCAGCCTCCACAGGTGGGAGGAACAGCACCACAGGTGGGAGGAGCAGCCTCCACAGGTGGGAGGAGCAGCAGCCACAGGTGGGAGGAGCAGCAGCCACAGGTGGGAGGAGCAGCATGCACAGGTGGGAGGAGCAGCCTCCACAGGTGGGAGGAGCAGCATCCACAGGTGGGAGGAGCAGCATCCACAGGTGGGAGGAACAGCCTCCACAGGTGGGAGGAGCAGCCTCCACAGGTGGGAGGAGCAGCCTCCACAGGTGGGAGGAGCAGGATCCACAGGTGGGAGGAGCAGCCTCCACAGGGGGGAGGACCCTTCCAGAGGCTGAGGCGCTGATAGATGTCTGTCCTGTAGGTCCCTCTGAAATCCAATTGACACTTGTCTGGAAGACACAAATCTTATTAAAAGGCAAGGACTAAATCAAAAGCAGAATAATAATTAGGAAAGGGTCACTAGAGAGGACAGTAGATTCCCCAGGAGCTTGTCCCCAAACCCTGTCAATGTAGCTGCTGATGAAGGTCAAGCGTCCACCTGACCTCCCTGGGGACGGGTCAGCCCATCGCTCAGTTGGATGGAGGGTGTGGATGCAAACACACCAGGAAGTATTGGCCAGAGCAGAGACCCCCTTTAGAAGCAGAGAGGCAGTCTGAAGTGAGGCAGTTGCCAAGGTGCCCAGCAGCTGACTGCTGTCAGTCTCCCTAGACCTCTGTAAAACTGAGGAATCTGCATCAGGAAGAGTTTCTTTTTTCTGTTATAAAATGAGCTCTGTGACCTTCCAATTTATCATACACCACTGAGGTTTTGGCTGACCTTATTTAATGGTAATTTGATCTTGGTATTTAAATAATTTTTGACAAGAATCAAATATTTTCTATTTTTAAAAACAAAGGTTCTGACAAAGGTCTCATTTCCAAAATATATAGAGAACTGACCCTAATTTATAAGAAACCGAACCATTCTCCAATTGATAAATGGTCAAAGGATATGAACAGACAATTCTCAGAGGAAGAAATTGAAACTATTTCCACTCACATGAAAGAGTGTTCCAAATCACTATTGATCAGAGAAATGCAAATTAAGACCACTCTGAGATACCACTACACACCTGTCAGATTGGCTAAGATGACAGGAACAAATAATGACAAATGTTGGAGGGGATGTGGGGAAATTGGGACACTAATACATTGCTGGTGGAGTTGCGAAAGAATCCAGCCATTCTGGAGAGCAATCTGGAATTATGCCCAAAAAGTTATCAAACTGTGCATACCCTTTGACCCAGCAGCGCTACTACTGGGATTATATCCCAAAGAAATACTAAAGAGCAGAAAGAGTCATATATGTGCCAAAATGTTTGTGGCAGCTCTTTTTGTTGTAGCTAGAAACTGGAAGATGAATGGATGTCCATCAGTTGGAGAATGGTTGGGTAAATTGTGGTATATGAAGGTTATGGAATATTATTGCTCTGTAAGAAATGACCAGCAGGAGGAATACAGAGAGGTTTAGAGATACTTACATCAACTGATGCTGAGTGAAATGAGCAGAACCAGGAGATCGCTGTACACTTCAATACTGTATGAGGATGTATTCTGATGGAAGTGGAAATCTTCAACATAAAGAAGATCCAACTCACTTCCAGCTGATCAATGATGGACAGAGGTAGCTACACCCAGAGAAGAAACACTGGGAAGTGAATGTAAATTGTTAGCACTAATATCTGTCTGCCCAGGTTACATGTACCTTCGGATTCTAATGTTTATTGTGCAACAAGAAAATGATATTCACACACATGTATTGTACCTAGACTATATTGTAACACATGTAAAATGTATGGGATTGCCTGTCATCGGGGGGGATAATTTGGAAAAATGAATACAAAAATTAAAAAAAAAAAAAAAAAAGAATCAAATATTTTCTTTTGGAGACATAACATTCACGCTCATCACTACTATTCAATACCGTACCAGAAGTGCTTGCAATAGCAGTAACTCAAAAGCAAAGAAATGGAAATTATAAACAGCAAAGAGGCAAACAATAAATAAAACAATGTTTTTTACAGATGATATGATTGTTTACTTAGAGAACTCTACAGAATCAATTAAAACTTAAATGAAGTTTTTACTAACATCAGCAAGACAGGAGAGAGTAAATAAACTCAAACAAGTTATCAGTATCATATAAATTATCAATAAAATCCAGGAGAAAGATAAATTCCTTTGAAATTACATATAGTATGAAGTAACTAGAAGTCAACCTGCCAAAATACAGATAGCAACTCGGTGAACACAGGTCTCTCTTTACATAATTAAAAGCAGCTCTAGACAAGGGGAGAAATATGAATTACTCATCGCCAGTTCAAAAATGATAATGCTGCCTATATTAATTTACTAATACAACGCAACAAAAATCAAAATACCACTGAATTTCTTGAGAATATTAAAAAAGGATAACAAAATTCATCTGGACAAACAAAAATTAAGGCTATCATGGAAATTAGTGGGAAAATTGGGAAGGAAAGGGCCTAGCAGTGCCAGATCATAAAACTACACTAGCAAGCCCGTATGATTAAAAATGTATTATTGAGTAAGAAACAGAAAGACTGACCATAGGAACAGATTGGGTATACAGCATGCAGGAGCAAAAGAGCACATCATCCATTTCTTTGACAAAGCTAATAATCCCAGATATGAGAAAATTCACAAGTCAACAAAAGCTGCTGGAAAAATTGGCAAACAATGTAACAGAATCTGAGGTTGGAAAAAGGTTTCACAGGAAACACAAGAGTGAAGCTGAAAATGGGTATATTCCTTGGATGTATGGGCTACCATCATAAACAGAGAAGCTCAGAAGAAAATGGGAAAGAAATCATGACCAAGCAAACGACAGACAGGTTCAAAAGAAGCTAAATGGACACTCTGGCTGACATAAAATTAAAAAGCTTTTCCACAAACAAAATCAATGCAGCTGAGACTAAAAGGGAAGTGAGAAGTTGAGGAGAGAAAGCAGCATAGTCCTTAACTTTTTTCAATGAACCATTCTGCAGATATTTTACATAATGTGAATTTACCCATGGATGTGTAAAAAGCCAGAAGGGAGGCAGGAAGGAGACTGTGCCCCTGTGGAGCCAGCACATGGGCCAATGACACATAAAGTCTGGATGTACAGAATCAAGAGCAGGAGGAACACTTTCTTGCAGGGGCCAGCCCCAGGACAGCCTGGCTGGAACTGAAAGGAAGAACATGCCACGAGGCACGGACATGGAAACCTGTGGCATGGGACAGACGTGGTGCTCCAATGATGGACAAAACATCCAAATGCAGGGGCCAGACTCTCAGGTGGGCGGGTGCATTGAACGCAAGTTGTCCTGCATCAGTACTGGAGGTCTTAAGGCAAGCCCGGATCCATCAGTGGTGGTGGGCTGTCTCTCTGCAGATCTATTCTTCTGCCTTCTGCTAGAGAGGGTTTTTAAAGGTTTGCGGGGGGCCACAGAGTACCGAACTGAAGGAGAGGAGCAGGATAAGATCCCAGTATGGTACAGAGGTGGTTTGGGAGAATTCCTTGCATACAATCCAATTTGCATAATGTGAGTTAAAATGAAGCAACATCCGTCTGTAGTCCATTCTATTCCTATTGAGTTTTCTATACAGGTCTTTTATATGTACAATTTCTAAGTCATCTAAGTTTTATTATTCTCCTTGACTTCTTTTTTATGTATTTCATGGTTGTATTAGGCTAGTTCACACAGGAAAAGCTGAGGTGCCCTGCCATTATAGTTTTATTTTCTATTTCTTCCTGTAATGCGTATAACTTTTTCTTTAAAATTTTGAATCCTAGGCCCTTGTGCACATATCTCTTTTCTGACACCATTGACTGTGGTTCCCCTAAACAAGAATTAGCCGGCATGCCAATTTACCCTTTCAGTGAGGCCGAATTTTACTCTGCATTTTTTCTGACATCATCATTGCTTCCCTTATGTTTTATCCTTCATATGAGATATAACAGTTTCTGCTTCAGCCCTCTAATTTCACTCTGGTTCTCTCTTTCTTTCCAATGTTTCTTTTCAAAATACAAAAAAGAAGAAACAAGCATAGTCTGGAAGTTCTGGTTTCTAATTCATTTTACTGCCCACTTGCATTTAGCAGTGAGTTCATCCCATTAACACAGTCATGATGTATTTGCTTCTGTTTTTCCTTCTCTCTTTTTATCCCATTTCCCCACTAGTTTCTATTTTATACATGACCACGCCATACTTTTATCTGCCCAAAGTTTGTCACCACTTTTTCCTTCTCCTCTCCCATTTCTCTACTTACCTTTAGGGTAAAATAGATTTTTTTGACCCACGGAAGAAGTACATATAAATACAGATATAGATACTTCCCCACTTTGAACCAATTTAGATGGGAGGGAGGGTCAAGGATTGGTCACTCCCCTCATCATCATTTTCCACTCCAAGGCAAAAGCTCTTCCCTGAATGCTTATTTTATGAGATCATTTCCTCCATTATTTCTCTCCCTTCTACCATCTGCCACGGCATCCTTATTTCTCACCTATCAATTTTACATCATCCCCAACCAGACGGTTCACTTCCAAAACCTCTTTCTAGTTTGAATGCTTCTACCTGCCTAGTAAAGATAAACCTCATAGGAGACAGGGTTATCGTCTTCCCTTCTAGAAGAGGACACAGGGTATCAGTAACGAGTCACTTGAGGGGTCTCTATCATATTTACCTTTGAATGTTGCTTTTGAGTCTTCAATGTGAGACTCACATTTTCTCCTCAGCTCTTGTCTTTTCATCAGGAATGCTTCAGCGGCCTCTATTGCATTCAATGTCCAATTTTTCTCTTGCTGTGCTTCCCCAGAGAGGAAGCCCGTAGTGAGTGGAGTGTTCCCAGAACGAGTGTCTCCTGCCACAAAGATGTTGTCCGCTGAGTGATGTCCGTCTAGATGTGTTTCCATAGAGAGCAATCCCGAAGTAAGCGGTGTAAGACAGAAACTGGAAAGCCTCTGGGCAAAGGAACCGACCTTTATCAAGGGAAACAAGGTGAGGTCTCAGACCGTGCTGGACGGACCATAGAGCCCACCTTTGTTTCTCTCAAAGGTTGGTTTCTTTGTCCAGAAGTCCTTCCCAGTCTCTCTCTTACACCAGAATGTTGCCAGAGAGAGTGTCTTCTACCTCCATTGTCTTTGCCTCTGAGTTCTGAGAGTAGAGTAGGTGCGTATCTCCGAGAGGATTGTAATTGAACGATTCTAATAGTATTTATCTTCACCCATCAGCATTTCATCTACAGAGTATTCTGACATTAAATCCACTAGTGTCTTTTCCTCAGAATCTTCAGAGATTAGATGTGCTTCCCCTGAGAGGGTAGTAATTATAATGTTTTCAGAAAGACTGTCTCCATCCACAAGTGTTTTTTGTGTTCTCAGTATTAGATGTGATAACATTGAAAATAAATCTGTAATAACCAGACTGTTCCAGAAAGACCAAGCCCTACCACAAGTCTTTTCCTCTCTGCAGTATAGAGTTGTGTTGATTTTTTTCATTCCTAAAACACAAAAGACCACTCGTCACATGGCATGACTCTCAGGAAGCAGAAGGAGAGGGAGGGAAACATGGCATACTGTGGTGTAAGAAACAGGAAACCGCATGGCATATTTTTACATGAGGGGAAGAATCTAAAGGTATTAATGAAAAAGGGGGGAGGAAGAACAAAAAGGGCTTTTCCTGCATTCTCATTCCTTCCAGCTCTGCAGCTTCAGCATCCGGGCTTGGCTTGAGACCTCCAGCACTACAAGGGGAGCCTTTGGCTGGCTCTGCCACTCAGCCTCACGTCTGGCACCTGCTTGTGTGCCTCCTGTCCATCCATGCTCAGGTGCCATGTGTCTTTCCTCAGTCCACATGTTGCTTGTCCTCTCCTTTGTGGGGCGGTGGCTGGCTCCTCCTGCCAGCTCCCGTCCTTCTCTTGCTCCTCAGTACCCGGGTCCGTGTGTCCTTGGATCATCTCCCGGCCCCCTCCCTTCCCAGACGCACGACTCCCTTCCTGTCTCCCTTTCTCCCTTGAAGCCGAGTCCGGGGGTAAATTCACTTTACTCTAAAATTGCTCCACTAAAGGTTTGCCCAACAATCCACTTACAGAAAGAGGGAACTGGGTAGAGTTGGTATAAAAAATCGATGCCTCAGTGCAAAGCAGTTTGGCAGAATTTTGATAGAAGACCAATACCTCATAGCACATAGTAAATTAAACTGTAACAGAATACATGGTTTAGCTATGACAAATGAAAGGATAAACTGGGCCTATGAAATGATGAATCACTGTAATCACTAATAAGTACCTTAGCTGAAACCTCCACCTCATTAATGTATTCATTCACTCAGCTATGGATTGACTCCTCCAATGTGGCCGGCACATACAAAGCCAGATGGGCTAAGTGACGAGGCACAAGCCCACGGACAGCATGGTCGTAGGCTCTGGAGATGCAAACACTGTTACAGACACAGTCCCTAACAAGACAAGCTTGGGTTCTGCTAAGACAGAAAATGTGTAAATGTACATGAGAAGAAACACAAATGCAAAATGCAAGGCAGTCTGGGAGCAAGGCTTACAGCAGCTTTTCAATCAAGAAAGGCTTCATGTCATGGTTGGGGCTTGAACGGTGTCTTAATTGCTAAGGATAGAGGGCCAGGTTCAAAGTCAGGAAGGCTCAAATCTTGCTTTAGACCCACGTCAGCGGCATGACCACGGTCACCCCGTCTGACCTCTTAGCGCCTCAGACTACTCTAAGAGCAGGGACGCCTTCACCTGGGGAGTCACTCTTACTGAAGGGGCAGACAGAGCAAAGAATGCTTGCCTTGGACGCTCTGCCTTGTCCTTGCCCAAGGCCACATGCTCACCAAGGGCCTGAGGCTGCCTGTGAACAGAGGTCTTCCTGACTCCCCGCCCAGTGCTCTAACCCCTGAACCCCCCTCTGGAAGCCCCAGAAAACTGCTGGGAAGCCATGGTTGAGGAGGATGCCATGCAGCCAGGGAAGGAGAAAGAAAGAGCTCATTGCCAGGGCTCTGAAGTTCTGCAGGGTCTCAGTCCTTTCTGAATTCACCACCTGCCCTGAGGAAAAACGCCAGTTGTTCTGTCTGAGACAGGACCGTCCCTAGTCTTAGTGTGTGGGGGCTGCAAGGGAATGTGAGCAGGCCCTGCAATTCCACAGAGAATGCAAACTACCTTTAATGGAAAGAGGAAGAACAGTTCCAAGGAACCCCGAGTCACACTTGCTCTTGATCCCCAGTCATTCTGGCTTTTAACCTTTTGTGTCCCCCTCCCAGCAAATAGCTTACCTGGCCCGACGCATATGTGGGGATCTGTCCGTCTCCCCTTTAACAGTCTGGGGTGGTCTCGAGTGCAGGTTTTCTTCTACAACACAATTTGCCCCAGTAATCCTGAGAAACTGAGCTATACATTCCATGCTGGTGAGGGCTGCTTCTTTCTGGGGAGTCCAGCACCTTCCCATGGGGGTGGACTACAATTTGTGCCATTCCTTGGCTGCTCTGTGTCCTTCCAAGATGGTTTCCTCTCAAATATAGACAGAAGAGACCCAGAAAACCCTCTCAGCATTGAGATTAATGAGCCCAATCTGGCACTAACACGGGGAGAGTCTTAAAGACTTGATAAGGGTCACACAAATTGTAAGTATGGGAGGCAGGATTTGAACTCAGTTGTTTCTGATTCTCACCAGTGGACACAGAGCAGCAGGTTGGCTTATGAAGCTGTAAGGTATCTTTTCAGGGTCCCTAAAACCTATGAGGCTTTAAACTCACCTTCCCTGACTCCAACAAGTCAAATCTCTCTCTCTGTCTCTCTGTCTCTCTCGGTCTCTCTGTCTCTCTCTCTCTCTCTCTCTCTGTCTCTGTCTCTCTGTCTCTGTCTGTCTCTGTCTCTCTCTCTCTCTCTGTCTCTCTGTGTCTCTCTCTCTGTGTGTCTCTCTCTGTGTCTCTCTCTGTCTTTTTCTCTCTCTCTGTCTCTGTCTCTCTCTCTCTCTTTCTCTCTCTCTGTCTCTGTTTCTGTCTCTATCTCTGTGTCTTTCTCTTTCCCTTACACACACACACACACACACACACACACACACACACACACACACACACACACTCCTGGCTTACCTTTAGTGTTCATTGCAACCAGATTTTACCTCCATTCACAGGTATAAAATTCAATCACTTGACAAATGTTGAGCATCTGTGGTGCTTCATCTTTGATGTTGGGTTTTTATGTCATGGGGGAGCTGGGGAAGGTCCCTCTGAAATGGCTCATGTTCCACATGGAGATTCTTGAATCAGCTGATTAATGGCCACACCTGGGCAGCCTAGAGGCCCAGATACAGCAGGGAAGTTGCCAGTCCTCAGGCTTCCAAGCAACAAGCCAGGGGCCAAGCCCCTTACTCTCGATTTAAGAAACTTGGGACAGTGCCCAGTATACCCCAAGAGCAGGGCTCAACTTTCAGTGTTACAACATAGTCTGGAAACCTGCACCAAAATTATCCCCTGAGTGTAGGAAGCTACTGTGCTGTCAGGGAAGATCAAAACACAACATCAGAGGATCATAATGATGCCAGAACATCTACATGTGAAGCCTCAAATTGGTGTGTGGATGAATTGGTCTCAGTCCTTCTGAAAGGGCTCCAAAAGCATTTTTAAAATATGTAACAGGAGTAGAAGGAAAATGGGCAGGAGAAATGAGAGAGATTCACAAGAAAAGTTAACATTTTTTAAAAAGAAGCACCAAAAATCGGACAGACATGTACCAAATGTCAATGGAGAAAACAACCTTAAAAAGTAGGATTTGCCAGACGGCAAAGGAGGAACAAAATCCATTGAAGAAAACCACTCTTGAGGAAGAGTGTGGGAAGTAGGTCAGAACATTCAGAAACAAAAGAAAGTTGAACCTCTGAGCTAATGCAGAAAAGTGACAAACGCATAAAACTTCAGCAGAATAAGGGTTTCCTAGGCCAACCAGAGAAGTCCAGAAGAAAGACTCCCCTTTGGAGGAGTATCCCCTTAAAACATCCCCTGGAAGAAGCAGGGAGCCCTGGGTTCCAGGTGGCCTCAGGCCCAATCAAGGGGACTGTTACTTCCTAGGAGCACTTGGGGATTGGAGGCCAGGGAGAATGATAAGGAAGTCCTGGAATATCTGCTGATAAGGAATGCCAGGCCCAGCTGTGCTGTTAGGAAAGAAGGAAAAAGCCCACACCCCGGGAGGGCAGAAGCAGAGGCACAGGGTAGCTGCTGGCCGTCTTACAGGAGGGTGGAGTTCTTGGGTTTTGAGTTCCAAGTCAGAGAAGAAAACTGAAAGAAGATCCAGAGGCCGAAGCACCATCTCCCTCTCAGATCTAGGGGATGACACTATTAATTTCTTATTTAAAAAAGAGCAACATGGCAGCCAGGGGACACAGTGGTTAGAGCACCAGCCCTAAAGTCAGGAGGACCTGAGTTCAAATGTGGCCTCAGACACTTAACACTGCCTAGCTCTGTGATCCTGGGTGAGTCACTTAACCCCAATTTCCTCAGAGGGAAAAATCACGCAAAGAGGAAAGAATTCAACTACAGAAAGAGGAAACACTGGGATTTATCAATAGAGGGGGGGATACTGAAGGGGAAAAGCTTTTCTTATCCCAAAGAGTTATGGTAAATAGCTACTGTCCAGAAAGAATTTGTAGAAGAACTCAGAGAAGACTTTAAAAATTAAATGAGAGAGGTTGAGGAAAAACTAAAAAAATAACAAGAATCCAACCAAATCCAGAGGCTTATGGAAAGAAAGTAAACCAAATTGAAGAGGAGATCCAGAGTTTTCAAGAAGAAAGTGACTCTTTCACAGTTACAATTTGGCAAAGGGAAGTCAGTAAAGTTATGAGAGACCAAGAAATAATAAAACAAAATATTGTCATGATGTAGGAAATGACGAAGTGATAGATTTTTAAAAATTGTAAAAAGATCTGCACTCATGAGGGATGATGTTATCTAGTTTCAGAGAAACAGAACAAACAAGCATAGTACAATCTTACATAGACGCATAAAAATGTACATGTATATATGAGCATGATTATACATGTCTGGGTACATGGATTTGTATACTTATACAAATGTGTCTATGTATCTATGTACATGTATGCGTGTATTTATGTACAAATATATCAGCAGCAGCCATCTTGGGGGACGCTGTGGGGCAAAAAAAGCAAAAAAATAATAGTGTAAAGAGTGCACAGCAGAGAACAAAAGTGAACCTAAGAAGAAGCAAATAATAGATGGTCAGTTCTGAATAAATGTGTACTATTAATTACATATGATTTCTTGAACTGGAAATCTATTATTTCATATTTTAATCCTCTTGCATTCTTTTGTGCATGCGACAGTGTTTTTCCATTTTTGTCTTTCTTTTTCTATATTTAATTTATTTAAATATGTAAAAAAAGAAAAAAATGGAGTAGTGTTTTAGGGGAATGATTTAGGTATAGAAGACACAGTGTTAAATGTCCATAATACTCTACTGTTTGAGAAATACAGAAATCCCATCTTTTTGGAAAATAAGTTGCTATGTACAAAAAGTTCTGGAGAAAACTGACAAACAGTATTTCAGAAACTAGGTACAGTTCAATCCCTTACATCATGTGCCACTTGTTTGTCCAAAGGAATAGAAATTTGGTCCCATCGACCTCACAGCATGTCTTTGAGTCTGGCGGGTAGATATTTTGGTCTCCTGGCCACTTATTTATTTTAGATTTTCAAAACAAACTGCGATATTGAACTCTTCTGTTCCCTCTAGTTCATTGATGATTTCTTGACACAGAGCTTAGAAAAACGAGACTTTGATAAAGCCCATTGGAATTCAGCAGGAGCTACTTGACAAATCCTTGAACCCAAGTCACTCTGGCTTTCACTGAGTGTCCAATAGTAGATGCTAGCTTAAGCCTCACTTGGTCATTGTGTGGGTTTTGATGGCTCAGACAGAGTGTAAATCACAGCTGTTTCTTCTGGTCAAAACACTGAGGTTCTTCCCTCCCCACATTATTATTTTTATTATTATTATCATTGAGTAGGCAAAGTAGAGCATCTTTTGCCTCAATTCTTACATAGCCTTAAATCACTAAATTACTGTTGCCTCGACCCAAGTGAGACATGGGAAAGGCCCTAGCTTAAACAGCCTAAGGTCTCCCCCTGCCTACGGGGCCATGGCCAGTCTGCCTAACCTAGCTCTTGCCTCTGCACTCAGCTGACTCTGGAGTGAGGCTGGGGATCTTGCCCAGCTCTGCCTCCCCTAAATGCAATTCACTTGCAAGTCATGAGCTTCTAGATGCCATTGGTCCTCTTCCAGAAAGAAGCATGAAAACACAATGTAAACAACAAGGTAAGACCAAAATGGGTAGGTGATTTAGACATAAAGGCAGATCCCGTAAGCAAATGAGGAGAGCATCCATTCTGGGATGTAATTTTGGAATCATGCAAAAAGTAACAAAAATATTCAAAGCCTTTAAAATAAATAATCCATTACATAACGAGAAGGCACCAATTAAACAGTCCCCATATACTGCAAAAAACTTATAACAGCACTTTTGGTGACATCTGTGACCTGGAACAAAGTAGACTCTCTCAAGTGGGCATGGCCAGAGAAGGCACGGAAACGAATGTTGTGGGACATTACTATATTGTTATAAGGAATGGAGTGTGTTGAATACAGAAAAGCAGAGAAACATCTCTGTGAAATGATGCAAAGTGACCTAGGCAAAGCCAAGAAAACAAAAATTAAAAAAAATAAATACACACACATGCGTACATACCTGTAATCAAAATAAATTTAAATGGAAAGAATGACAAAGCAAAACTGGAAAGTACCTGTAAGGAAATGCAAAAGACTGAAAAGGATACATGAGAAGACACCATCACCTGTCCTCTTTCTGGAGGTGAGAGATCCACAGGTGTTGCACACGTGCATACCTTTTCCCAAATGTGTGAAACAGCTGAGCTCACTTTTCTTCTCCTCCCTAAAACAAAAAATGGGATTTGTTGCCTGGCATGGCCCTCATGGGGAGAGGGCCGAATCCATGGGATACCCTGGTGATGAGGGAAACACTAAACATCAATAACTATTTTTGTGAAAGAGCTCAGTATCTGCAGGACATAATGAATGGAGGGAAGGAGGAAAGGAAGGGTTTAGGATTACTGCTTATCAGGGACAGATCTCAAACTTTACTAAAAATCAGAGACTTTGAATCCAAATGTTTGGTCTTGTCTGCTTTTCCTTGATGCAGTTGTCGGTTGCTTGGCAAAGCTATTGGAAGGGTTTGCCATTTCCTTCTGCAGTTCATTTGCCAAAGGAGCAAGTGAGGTAACAGGGTTAAGTGACTTGCTGAGGGTACCACAGTTAGCAAGTAGCTAAGACCAGATTTCACCTCAGGAAGATGACTCCCTCTGACCTCATGCCCTGTAGAATTCCTAGGCACCCAGGAAATAATAGGAATTTCTTGAAGACGGCCACACTGCTCTTTGGGTAAGATCATGTGTGCAACCTACATCAGTAAATAAAATAAAATAACAGTGTATAAGAAATGCAAAGCGAACAGGAGGTGGGACCGAGGAGGACACACTATTGCATTTTTAATAACGGGATAAGGAAAAAGCAGTTTGCCAGAAATGTGATACCTCCTGAACACCTCACGCCAACTGCCACCTTAAATTACAAACGGGTATATGAATCCTATGTAAAAGGGGAATCTACGGCAAATTAGAGGAGCAAAGAGGAAGTTCCTGTTCACTTCTATGGATCGGGAAAGAGATTACGAGAGAACAAGGAACAGAGAAAATCACAGACAGTGACAGGTTCATTCTGCTTCTATAAAGTTGCCCAAAGTCCTAATGCAGAGAAAAGAGGAAGCAAAACACTTACCTGAGGAAAAGGACGTTTGTAGCAAAAATCTCTGCGGGGGGCTGCATATGCAAGATGGAGAAGAAACGCATTCCCACTTGCAGGATCAAGAATCCTTCTCCCCCAGGTCAAAGGGGAAGGGGAGAATATGTTCAGAGGAAGAAACCCAGGCTCTCACAGGCTTCTGACAAGATGCTCCCAAAGCCCTCACCCAGGACAAGGCCGCATAGAAGCAATTCCCTTCTTTCAGCCGATAAATCGTTTAAATGGAAAGGCTGAGGGACCTCTTTGTTCCACGGCAAGCGCCACGGAAACCTCCCTCTCATCACAAGCCAGTCGGACCCAGCACAAAACAATGAATGCGGCCTGGAAGTAAAAGGCCCCCTACAAAAGAGAAAATACGGGGCGGGGGAGGGGAAGAGCGCTCCCACTTTCTCCTCCCTTTCCCCGGGGCTCTGGGAGGAGACCGGCCCCACCGCGGTGACGTCATAGGACCGCCCCTTCCCGCCCCCTCCTTCTGGGAAGTCTCCTGGGTCTGGAGATGAGGCTGTGCTGGGACCGCATCCCAAGAACGGGAAATTCTTCCCGAAATGTCAAGCGTCTTTATGCCAAACTGAGAGAGAAGCCCTTTTAAGAGAAAAGATGTTAAAGGCGAATATTCTATAAAGGGAGAGATCCTGAGGAATAAGATCACCCCTCCCTCTTTTTCTGAGGACTCCGTATTTTAGCTTGGATTTTAGCACGTTAAGCTCTGCCTGCGGCCGCAAACCTTTCCGTGCCCTTTGATCCCCGAGGTCAGACAGGACAAAAGGATGGAGCGGAAAGCCCCGATCCCCCGGGTTGTCCGAGTTCCGAGCCTCCGGCCAGGCCTGGGCCTGCAGGGACTGGGAACAAGAGGTGGAAGCGCCCATCGGAGACCGGAGAGAGGGAGGGTCCCCAGAGGGGGCTCGCGGCCGGCCTCCGCCGCCCCCCCCCCCCGGTCCCGACCCGCAGCCTCCCAGACTGAGCCCGGAGCCGGCCCGAGGCACCCGGCAGGTGCAGGCACACGGGGGCACGCTCCCGCCCCCCCCCCACCTCCCCTCAGGGACACAGACGCGGCCACGCCCAGGATCTCAGCCACATTCACGCCCCCCCCCCCCCCCCCAGACAAAGGTGCGGATGCTCCCGGGCCTTGTAGCCGCCCTCCCCCACACCTACCGGGCAGGAAGGAAAGCCGGGCGCGGAGGAGGGGGCTTCAGGGAAGGGCTGGGATGGGACGAGGACAAAGGGAGGGGCTGCGGCGGGAGCAGGGAGGGGCCCCCCTCACTCACTGCGGCTTAGGCGCTCAGGACCCTCGGCTCGGTCCGTCCGGAGGACGAGGGTAAGACGGGGGACGGAGGGGTCGCTGTGAGGCGGAGAGGCAGGGCCTGAGTGAGGGGCGCACAGACCCCCCGCCGCCCCGGCCCCGGCACATCCTCACCTCCAGACAAAGGAGACTGGCACTGAACAGAGGGTGGGAAGGGGCGGCCCTGTGACGTCACCTGCGGGGAGCTAGGCTCCTCCCAGATCGGGGGGAGGGGGAGAGAGCGGGGTTCAGGAGAGGGGAGGGGGCGCTGGGACATTAGCCCGGAGCACTTGGGAGCCCCCCCCTTGTCATTCCTCTGGGCCCTCCTCACCCAGCCCCGCTAGGGGGGGGCCGCAGTGCCTCTCCCCCCCGGAGGGCCCGGCGCTGACCAGGGTCCTGGGTCCCGGGCCGGGCTGCGGGGCTGGGAGCGGGACGGCCGCTGAGCGCGGCTTGGGGAGGGGGGGGCGGCTCTTTTACCGAAACTGATTGGGGGAGAACAGGAGGCGGAGGTCAAGGAGGGGGCCCGGGCTCCCCTGAAAGGAAGAGCACAAAAGCTCGGCAGCAGCTGCGAAGCCCAGGCCTTGGACGGGACTTGGATTCCTGAGAGCCCCCAGAGCAGAAGCAGAACGGGGGGGGGGGGGGGGAGCGGGAGGAGGGGGACAGGGCAGGGGGTCTGGGGGAAGGGCGGCATCGGCTCTTTTGTCCAGGCCTGAGGAGACAGGAGATCAGAACCGGTGGGAAGGGACAGAGGGCCACCCAGGTGCGCATGCGCATCTGTCCTCCTCTTTGTGCATCCTGGGCACTGAATTCTGTGTAACACAAACCTCCCAGAGCCTGGACAGGAGGAAGCCTCTTTGCGGCTCAGACTTCTCTGCCAGGTGACTTCATCCATTTCCTTCCCAAACCACCAGTCAGCTCTAGAATACTCAGTCAATAAAAATGAATAAAAATCTCCAACAAAATATCAAAATGCAAATGATGGAGGCACTGACATGTCTTCCAAGTTAATTAAGTAATCAAGGACCACTTTTGGTCACAAAGGTTCAGGGACCCTCAGGACCAGAACTGCCTCTGGTGAGGTAGCGGGGACCCTGAGCAGCTGCACTATCTGCAGTCTCAGAGATCAGGGCTTCTTCCTGGGAACAGCCAGCAGCCCAGAGCAGTAAAGCAGGGACCACATGTCTTCCTCAATCAATCCCCTGCAACCATGGACATGCAGAACTAGCTGGGAGAAGAGCAGTGTCAGAATGGCTGATGTGTTGGAGACTGCATTTCCCAAAGTGCTCCCATGTTGGAAACACAGACCAGCTTTAATATAAATATAAAATCAAACGAATAAGCTGGGGAAATGAGCAATTAAAAATTGGGTAAAAAGTCCAGTGGGACCAAGGAAGAGCAAGACACAAACCAGTAGCAATCAGGATCTCAGATAAAACAAAAGCAAAAACAGATCTACTTCAAAGAGATAGCAAGCAAACTACATTTTTGCTTAAATCTATCATAAAAAAACAATGTAGTGGCCATACTAAACTAATATGCACCAAATGGCAGAGTAGTCTTTTTATTATACCTTTTTATTGACGGAACATATGCCTGGGTAATTTTTTACAACACTGTCCCTTGCACTGGCTTCTGTTCCGACTTTTCCCTTCCCTCCCTCCACCCCCTCCCCTACATGGCAGGCAGCCTTATACATGTTAAATATGTTGTAATATATGCCAGATACATTATATCTATGCAAAACTGTACAGTTCCCTTGTTGCACAAGAAGAATTGGATTCAGAAGATAAAAATAACCTGGGGAGAAATACAAAAATCCAAGTAGTCCACATTCATTTCCCAGTGGTCCTTCTGTGGGTGTGGCTGATTCTGTCCATCATTGATCAATTGAAACTGAACTAGATCTTGTCTTTGTCAAAGATATCCACTTCCATCCTCATACAGTATCGTTGTTGAAGGGTATAATGGTCTCCTGGTTCTGCTCATTTCACTCAGCATCGGTCCATGTAAGTCTCTCCCAGCCTCTCTGAAATCATCCTGCTGGTCATTTCTTACTGAACAATAATATTCCATTACATTCATATACCACAGTATATTCAGCCATTCTCCAACTGATGGGCATCCATTCAGTTTCCAAAAGGGCTGCCACAAACATTTTTGCACATGTGGCTCCCTTTCTTTCCTTTAAGCTCTCTTTGGGATATAGGCCCAGTGGAAGCACTGCTGGATCAAAGGGTATGTCCAGTTTTATAACCCTTTGGGCAAAATTTCAAATTGTTCTGCAGCATAGTTAGATCAGTTCACTAATCGACCAACAATGCATCAGTGTCCCAGTTTTCCCAAATCCCCTCCAACACTCGTCATTATCTTTTCCTGTCATCTTAGCCAGTCTGAGAGGCATGTAGTAGTATCTCAGGGTTGTCTTTATTTGCATTTCTCTGATCAATAGTGAATTGGAGCACCTAAGAAAGGGAAATGGTTAGAAAACAGTAGGCAAAGAGGAGATTAACTATCCCTATTCATAGATGGTCCTATGATTTACTTAAAGCACCCCAGAGTATCAAAACAAATAAGGAAACCCCAAAACTGGGGGTGGGATTCACAACTTTAACAGGGTTGCAGTACACAAAATAAACCCATGTAAATCATCAGATTTTCTGTGTTCTACCAACAAGACCAAGCAGGAAGAGATAGAAAGAGAAGTTCCATTTAGGAGAAAAGAAAAAAAAAACCTGCGAAAAATAGAAAATATTTGGAAGGTTCCTGGACAAGTCCAACCCAGTGACTACCTCAAAACAATGAGAAAACACTCTTTTTCCAAATGAAGAGAGACCTAAAGCCCAGGAAAATGCTTAATTGTTTGTCAGTGGTCTTAGTCAAGAGAAATGACAATTCTAGCTACTGTAATTTACTTGTCCAGGGTCACAACAATTAAACTATTAAAGATTCATTTTATAGAACTAGAAAAAAATAATAAAATCAAATTCATTAAGATCCATTTTTTCAATAAGTCAAAGTTAACCAATAGGAAGTAGTCAAAGCAATGAATCCATGTTATTGATAGTCCTATGATAAAAGCTCCAGATCCCTCTTAATGAGTGAACATGAAAACAACTCTCTTCTTTCCGTCTTTAAAAGAGAGAGCCCCAGAGTCAGGTGTAATCCCATCTATCTGTTCCAAAACAAGGTAAATGGAAACACTCATTCACCACACCACGTACTTATTGAAAGCAGCGGGAAAAAATTAACTAAACATAGTATTACATGAAAGCACACTGAACAAAAGAACTGATGTGAAGGAGAGGATAGAATTCCTGGACTGTCCCCTTTCTCCCCTGTCCCAATGATGAGGTCTAGAATTGGGGTACCTAAATGAAATTAGGGTTAATTGAGGTCTAGTGGCAGGTTTGGGGTACAGGGAGTCAAGTAGAGCTCCCCTGCAACCCCTTTGCATTCCTGTAAAGGAATTTACAGACCCGAAAACCTAGATTGATAAAAGGTTTATTCTGGGGTTTGGAAAAGGCGAAAGTAGAGACGAAAGGGCACCGGAACCAGGGTTCCAGTGGACAGAGATCCTTTGGCGTGCCAGGCATAAGGCTGCCATGTTTGGAACCTCTGCAAAGAGAGGGCTCCAGTCTGGCTCTTTTATAATGGGGGGGGGCCTTTGGCTACAAGCTGAAGGGGGCTGTGGTTGCAGCCCCAGATTGGCTCCTGACTGGGTTTCAGCCAGGGTTAGAATTTGAATTGAATTCAATGGGTTTCCCCACCCAGATAACAAAGATGAAACTGTTGGTGCTTGGGGTGGAGTTCCCTCCCTGAGGCAGAGTCCAAGGAGGTTTTCTCCTTTAAGGATTTTTCAGTTTTGGGGTTTCCTCTTCACCAAGGCCAATCTAAGGATGGGAAGAAAAAAGAATGGAATCACACACTTGAAGAAAGGAAGGAGGCAGTGTCCACAAAGGCTCTTCCTGTTGCCTCCACCCCACTGAAGGACCTCCTAAAGGTGCCTTGCAAAGATAGAGATCAGGGCAGGCTGAAAACCCCGGGCAGGAGGGCGCACACACAGGTATACCCCTGTACACAAACTCCACAGTGGTGAGGGAAATTCAGGAAAAAGTTGAAGAAGGAACAGAAGAGAATATAAAGGGTGGATGCAGATTGACAGGAAGGGCAGTGGCCAGAGGAGGGGGAGACTTACCTCATAGATGTCTAGACAAGAAAGTGCAGGAATTTCTGGGATTCCTTAGGTTGGTGGGTGTGTGTCTTGGGGGATGGAAGAATAGGGATTGGCGGCAGGCAGATCTCCAGCTGCATAAAGACCAACAATGGGCCAGCTCAAACCTCTAAGCAGATGGCCACCTTTCTCACCACATTTCTCACACCATTAAGCATGTTACAGGGATTTCCTATAATCCACAGGGTCAGGCCCTGGTGGAACAGGCCCATCATATTCTGAAGGCCACCCTTGTTAAATGGAAAGGGGGAGTAAGTAACAGAACCCTAGATGGCCCACACAGGTGGACATGGATAAGACTTTATATACTTACAATTTTTTGTGCCTGGATAGGGATATCGGCCTCTCTCCAGGAATGATACATTTGGCACAATCTTATAGACAGGACAGAAAACTAAGCTCCATGAAAACTGTGCTTCAAGCACTAGAGAATATTCAAAAGGTCCTTTGGAAGGACGAGCAAGGACCTTGGCAAGGTCCATCATTATTACTTTGGAGAGGGCCGGGATATTTTTGATTGCAGATTCTGATGGGGAAGGCCGCTGGAAAACAGAAAAAAGGACAAGGAGAGTTACCCCTTTTAAGACAAGGGCTGAAGAAGAAGAGAAGGAGATGACCCAGGAGATGCCCAAAACAGCGCCATAGCAGAGAGATGATTACCCTTGCCAGACCAACTTAGTGATTGGATCCAACCTACTTCCCTTCCCATCCCCTTCTATTGTATCCCATGGGCTCTATGGAGCCATTTTTGTATTGTTGCTTCTTTTGCTTTTGGCTACTTTGCTAGGATGCTTTATATGTATTCTTAAAACAATTCTTTAGAGGTGCTTAAGGAAGAGCTTCTGATTTGTCAACATGAGAACATTTGGCCTTATTAATAAAAAAGGGGGAGATGTAAGGGTTAAAAACCTCTAGAAGTAAGGAATGCAGTTCAAGGCATGTGGCAGGACCTGAGGGATGAGAGGTTAGGAGGGGCAGGCAAGTCCTACTTGGAGGTGGGGCACAGTCCCAAGAGGTGGTGTCTGATTCCAGGTACCATGCCTCACTCCTTAATGCTCTCAAAGCCTAGCACGCCTCCCTCCTTCTTCTTGGGCCAATCCCATTATGCCAGGTTCCTAGAGGACCTCCCCCTTCTCCCATATCATCAGTGGGGTAGAAATATGTGCTGTCTCAGAATAAAGTTCTCTTTCACTTCATCCCTGCCCCCTGGTGGTCTGTCTCTATAGGATCCGGGTTGGTGCTGGGAGAGGGGTAAGCGTGGCCTAGCCGTGCCATCGACGGACAGGCATTAAGAGTAGCTCTAAGGGGAGTTACCAGGTTAGAGTAGTTCATAGGGGTGTAACAGTTGGCAAACCTGAGCAGCTCATTAGAAGGGGGCCTGGGACAGCCCAACTTGGCTCAGATCCCATAGGGGCTGGGAGAGCCAGATATCCCCCACTGGAATTCAAATGGGTGCTTTCCACCAGGATTTGTGAATCAAAGCTCCTAGCTTCTCCAGCTGGGAGGGGTTGGGAATCAGAAAGGAATCTTAAAGGGACCACAACCCACATCAGGTACAGCCAGTGAAAATGCTCCAACTCAAAGGAAATTGTGCATTTCCCTTTGTTGATTCCTGTATTTCCTGATTGCTCAAATGATCAGCAGGGAAATTCAATAAATTATTACCAACATGGCACAGTATAGCAAACACTAAACCAAGTTCTCTCACAATTCCCTTTTAAATTCATGGCTCAAATCAAATTCTTACCTGGTGAGACAACAAAAGATCAAGGCAGGATATTGTTCTAGCCCATGACCCCTCCCAAGGTTGGAAGAAGAGAAGCAGTAAGGACATCTCTATGTGTGAGACAGGGATGGAGGAGGAGACATTGGCAAAAGGCACCTGAGTGTTGTGAGAGGAAGAGGAGGGGAGAAGGAGCTCTCAGGGAATGACCTCCATATGTTCAGTAAAATATGAGACAAGATTCTCACCTGAGATGGTGGGGGTGGGGTGGGTGGGGTAGTGAGTTACAGAGCTCAGAGTTAGAGACTTAGAAAATCTTTGGGCTGCAGGAACAGCTTTGTCACTTTGTCACTTTTTTTTTTTTTTTTTTTTTTTGCTGAGGCTGGGGTTAAGTGACTTGCCCGGGGTCACACAGCTAGGAAGTGTTAAGTGTCTGAGGGCAGATTTGAACTCTGGTCCTCCTGACTTCAGGGATGGTACTCTATCGACCTAGCTTCCTCAGCTTTGCTACTTTGGGGGCAAATTAACTGCTGTTTTGGTAGAGAAGAAAGAGGCCTGGATCAAACCTAGATTGATGACATCAGTCCTCTCATAAATGACTCACAATTGAAATGTAAAAATTTCGTGATGAATTTGGGACCAGCCCTTTACCAATTCACTGTTAAGTATTTTCAGATTGGGAAAAGGAGACAAAATGGCATTTGGGGCCATGCCGCTCACTATTCTGTTAACATAGCAAGAAAGGAAAGAATGACATTATTAATGACATTGTCTGAGAAGTGGTCTGCCGGGTCAGGTGGCTTAGGACACTTTTTGTTATTGTTTTATTTTATTTTGCTTGTTTTTCTATGATGGTGACAGATCCCACTGTTTGTGGGGATGACAGGGGACCAGTGTGGCTCTGGATGGGTCTGGGCATGCTTGGGTCATTTGTCAGTTGTGTCCAACTCTTTATGACCCCATTTGGGCTTTTCCTAGCAAAGATCCCAGAGTGCTTTGCCATTGCCTTCTCCAGTTAATTTTACTGTTGAAGAAGTGAAGCAAAGTATTAAGTGATTTGCCCAGGGTCAGACAGTTAAATAGCGTCTGAGGCCAGATTTGAACTCCTGAAGATGATCCCTGCTGTCCCGGGTCCATCCCTCTATCCACTGAACCCGCAGCTGCCCGTGGTTGTGCTGCCTCGTCCCCAAGGGGTCGCTCTGATGCCTCGGTGAGTGTGACTAGAGTAAGTGTCTCCCAGAGAGCAAGCTTGGCAGAGCTTTCCAGGGTCTTTGGTGCTGAAGGGGCCTTATTTATCTCTGATGATCTCCTGTAACCTAAGCTGAAGTGGGAATCCTTGAGAGCTCATTTCAGCAAATGGGTAAGACTGGGATAAGGACTTCTCCCATTAAAGGCAGAGAGAGTAGGAGGGAGACAGGAATCTCAGCAACACATTCCAGTCAGGCCAGTAAGCAGCTGCTGAATGTCCCTGAGGTAAAAGTGGATCGTTTGGGAAATGACTTTTCCTTTAATATTAAAACGTATCCCTCATTTTTCTAGACATGGAAAGATGAGGGCACACGGGTGAGATGGGAATTAAGGAGGCAGCACATTCTCATAGACACACTGCTGAATTCTGAGCCAGGAAAATGTGGGTTTATATCCTACTGTCCTAGCTGTGCACACTCCCTGGAAGTGTGACCTCAGACACCTCCCCTCACCACTCAGGGCTTCAGTTTTTTCTCTATAAAAGGAGAAGCCCCGACTAATTGACCTTGAAAGTTGCTTCCACATCTCTGAGCCTAAGTGAGATGTAAGACAAGCCCATCACCTCCCCGGCCTACCGGCCACGCCATCAACGTCTCTGAAAACGCTCCTTGGAGGCGGGACGCAGTTACCTTTGGAACTCCTAGTGACCCCCCTGCTCCAGCCGAGCTCCGGGGACTGGAGACCTGGATCCACGGCCACATCTCAAAAGGGGCGGACTCGGGGGGTAGAACCTCCACGTGGCCTGAGCCAGAACATCAAAGGAGCCCGAGGGGTCAAACACCCCAGACAGACAGCTGTTCAAAGACCCAAGGGCGAGCAGCAGCAGACAGCAGGTGCAGACCCCTCATGCAAAGGGCGGCTAAGAACTGGCAGCTGTTTACTGTCTGAAGGAAGCCTTTTCTTTCCTGCCATTACAATGGTTTCTGGCCTCTTCTTATTTAAATGTTTCTCCTTCTGTAATCCCTGCACTCTGTCAGCAGACCTAAACGGTTCCCCCCCCCACACACACAACCCTCCCATCCCCCTACCATACAATGCTTTTCAATACAGTTGAAATGGCTGTTGGGCTCCTCCCTCAGGGTCCGGCCCCTTGACGCTGCAGCCTCAGGTGCCCATTAGAAGCCTGGATGTGGACCCCCATGGGAAGGATGGCTTTCACTGGTCGTGGACAGCGTGTCCCCCAAACCCTGCTCCCCTCTGGGCTGAGAGCCCCCCAGTCCCAATGTGCGTCCCCGAGAAGCAGCTTATGGAAAGGGGGCAGCTCGGGTCCATGACTTCTGCCCCATTCTCGTGGCACCCCCCGAGTCCCAAGCACTGCATCTGGCTGTGGGGGAGAGGACCAGCCTCACCCACAAATCTGTACAGCTCAGGCGCAGGTTTTAGGGCCCGGCACAGAGAAGCCTCACCTACAAGCTCCCCTACACTGGGGAGTCTCTCCCAATCGGGGCCACTCTGTGTCCTGGGCACAAGCGGCAACATGGGCCCCCCTTGGATCCCTCAATCACAGCCGAGGTCACTCTCCCTTCATTCTCAGTTCCTCCTGCGGGTGACTCTCCTAAATGCCTCGCTGGTTCCCTCGGGCCAGCTTCTGGGCCACACATTCTGTAGGACGGGACAGAGGCTTCCTCCAACAAGTGGGGGGGGACCTGCCCTGCCAGAGCAGGAGCCCGACCTCTGACCTGGCTCTTCAGGAAAGGCAGCTGCCAGTCTTCTGTCCAAGTTCCAGGTCAGGCGGGGGCTTCCACAAGGACCTCGGTTCCCTTGCACCGTCACAGCGCCTCAATTCCCATGGCAGCAAGACTCTGCTCCATGAGCTTAACGGCTGTAAGGATTACTAGGTAAGAACTCAGGTTGTCTGGATAGTGACAAGGTGAGAATTCAGGTTGTCTGGACAATTACAAGGTGAGAACTCAGGTTGACTTGCTAGAAGGAGCAAGCTCATTGGCTGAAGTGGTTCTTCCCAGAAGCCCTTGCATTATCTCACGCCCATTCTCTGGGAGGATAAAAGAGACAACATTGGGCCCAGAGACCAGATTGGACTGGAGAAGGACAAGAGTTAAAGAGGAAAAGACTCTGCACTACATCTGGCTTGACGCAGCTCTCTGCAGGAAGGGAAGTCGGCTCTCTGCAGGAAGGGAAGTCACTTCTCTGGACAAGAGTTAACAGCAACTACCTGGAGACAACAGTTCACTACAGGAAGAAGAATCTGTCTGAAAGATTTGAGTAGACACAGCAGATCTCTTCCCAGAGAGCGATCCAGCAGCTTCTGGAGACGACAGCTCGCTACAATCTGCCCTCTGGGCCCAATGTTGTCTCTTTTATCCTCCCACAGAATGGGCGTGAGATAATGCAAGGGCTTCTGGGAAGAACCACTTCAGCCAATGAGCTTGCTCCTTCTATCAAGTCAACCTGAGTTCTCACCTTGTAATTGTCCAGACAACCTGAGTTCTCACCTTGTCACTGTCCAGACAACCTGAGTTCTTACCTAGTAATCCTTACAAACGGCCTCCCCTGGGATTCACTCTCTGACACCCTCTGGCCTTCCTCGTCTAACCCCAGCCCTCGGCCTTGAATGCCCCGTGCCCCTGTCCACAGCAAGGCCCTTCTTGTTGGCTCCGCCCCGGGCCCCGCCCCGAGCCTCTGGGGAGGCCTTTGCCCTCTTGTTCCCATGGTGCCCACAGCATCCCTACGGGTCAGGAGCTGATGAGGGGGAAGAAGTCGGAAAGGCAGGCGGTCATGCAGAAAGGACTCCCAGGCTCAGGCCGGCGCAGATGCAAGGAGCAAAAAGCTTTATTATGAGGATAAAACGGGCAAAGTGCCCCAGTGCCATTCACACTTCATGGAGAGGAAGGTTTTGTCAGAAAAGACGCAACGTTGGGGTGCACGAAAGACTTGGGGTGCCGGGGAATGGGTCTGGGCAGCTTCTCTGAAAGAACTCAGGCTAAACCATCTCCAATCCAGCAAAGACATTGATTTGGACATTTACCTGAGGGCAAAACACACTGAGAAGCTGCTCTTTAAGGGGCTGGGCAACCCAGCAGAGAGATGTGAGCTTCATTTAGGGAAGGAAAAGGAAGCACAGATGGAGAATCTGGCAGCAAATCGGAGGCTCTCAGGAGATTGTGCCCTGCTGTTACACCTGAGCTCAGGTATGCCTGAGAAAGGGCCCTGGGGAGGATTCACACCCTCTTGTTCCTGAGCAGCGGCAGCCCCCTCTACATGGGAAAAGCAAAGGGTCCTTTTAGGAAGTCTCTGAGAGAAAGGGGGAGAATTACCGGGGCTGCAGCAGCGGCTGAGACCGAATCATTCCCCTCAAAGCCCTGGGACCCAGACTCCTGTGGGGCCCCGAATGCACGTCTCAGTTTCCATAACTGTTCCCAGCTGGCAAGGGCATAGAACGGCTTCTGCTTAAAGGCTTCCTCATGAGTGGTGGAGGTGGGTGTGAATTGCAGCCCAGCAGCCTCCACAGGTGGGAGGAGCAGCCTCCACAGGTGGGAGGAGCAGCCTCCACAGGTGGGAGGAGCAGCCTCCACAGGTGGGAGGAGCAGCATGCACAGGTGGGAGGAGCAGGATCCTCAGGTGGGAGGAGCAGCCTCCACAGGTGGGAGGAGCAGCATCCACAGGTGGGAGGACCCTTCCAGAGGCTGAGGGGCTGATAGATGTCTGTCCTGTAGGTCCCTCTGAAATCCAATTAAGACTTGTCTGGAAGACACAAATCTTATTAAAAGGCAAGGACTAAATCAAAAGCAGAATAATAATTAGGAAAGGGTCACTAGAGAGGACAGTAGATTCCCCAGGAGCTTGTCCCCAAACCCTGTCAATGTAGCTGCTGATGAAGGTCAAGCGTCCACCTGACCTCCCTGGGGACGGGTCAGCCCATCGCTCAGTTGGATGGAGGGTGTGGATGCAAACACAGCAGGAAGTATTGGCCAGAGCACAGAGACCCCCTTTAGAAGCAGAGAGGCAGTCTGAAGTGAGGCAGTTGCCAAGGTGAGGAGGCACATTTGGAAATCTTGGAGGGGCTGGGCGTTGTTCTGGGTGACTTCCTGGAAGATCTTGTTAACATTACCAATGGCCTCATCACGTTCCAAATAACCAAGGAATGGGACCGAGATGGTTCTCTCTTTTCCCTAAAAGCCATGAAAAACAGCCACAGTGGAGTGTGGGGGAGATAGGGGTGAGGTGGGGGGGAGATTGATTAGGAAGGGCTGGCAGGTGGGCGTGGAGGGAGCCTCCAAGTACAAACAGCCAGGAGAAGATCAATACAAAAGGACCTGCAGCATGGGTAGAAGGAACAGGGAGATGCTGGGGTGGGAGTGGTCTCACCCACTGAAGACACAAACCACTCCTTCTGGGAGCCGCATGTGCTCCTCTTTCACCACAGCATCAGACATGGCGAGGCTCGCCAAATCTGTGGCAACAGTGAAGCCAGGAGGAGCATCCCCACAGCCGGCAGGGAAGAGGTGTCTGGAGGGTGAGGGGTCACCTGTGGGAAACGTCCTCTGGGAAAACTGCCCTCAAACTCTCTTCTCTTCTTCCAACCCACCAGAAACATTTCCCAGGTAGTTTCAATAATCAAGAGAGTAACAGCCAGGCCTTCCAAATACCAATCCCCAATTCTTCTTACATCAGTTTCAAACATTTAAGGACCTTGTTTCCTAGAAATCACACACACACACACACACACACACACACACACACACACTCACTCACACACACACACACACTCACTCACTCACACACACACACACACACACTCACACACACACACACACACACTCACACTCACACCCAGTGTCAGAGATACCACGGAGCCACACTTGAGTTTGTAAGACTCAAAGTTCTAGCTAAACGTTCCCGTCAAACCTTTTGGCTATTTCCAAATTCTCTCGGAAGTTTGCCCTTTTTGGGAGCCAGGGAAGGCTGAACTGGCAGGTCCCACTTAGGAAGGAGGCCCTCCCTCAGGAACGTTCACTGATAGGGCTCCCAGCAGTTCCCTTCTCTTTCCACCCACCCGCCCCTGCAGCAGGGAGGGATGGGCAGAGGGGGAGAAAGGAGGAGACTCTTCCTCTCTGTGCTCTCCCCCTATGCCTTGGGAGTGAAGGTTGGGGATCCCACAATTATCAACCAGGTGACCTGAAATCCAAATTTCCTCCTTCATCTCCACACTGGCAATATATGAAGCTACCTCTAAAGTCCTCTCAAGTCCTAGCCAGCAGGAAGCAGTTACAGGCCGTCAAATGGGTGAGGTTCATACAGCATTTGCCCCGCCAAGTCCTATTACAGACATGGGACCCTGCCAACAACCCTGGAAGGTGAGTGCAATGAAATCCCCCACAGAACACACTGGCTACAGTTCTTGTGGGCACCCTGGGCTGGGGTTCTAGCTGCTCCCAAGCCTGTGAACAGAGGACAAAAGGCTTGACTGCCTCTTAATACATTTCTGCCACTTAAAGCGGGCTCACCAAGGGCAGAGGCTGCCACTCCTCCCCCTCCCCCTGACACTCTGGGCAGAATTCAAGTTTTGCTACAGTTCTCCAGCTTTCTCTTTTCTTTCTCTGATCTGAGATGACCAGGACATAGAGGGGCCTTGACTATGACGATCTTAATTTGTCAACTGCTTTTAAAACCTTTTTCAACTTTTATAAGATTTCATCCTTATTTTAGCTTAATAGAAATTCTACAGGCTGGTTTCTCAAAAACTACCAAAATGTTTCAGGACGGGACCTACCCCATGTTCTCAGGAGCTCTTACCTGCAATCCTAACATCCCTCATTGCCAATCTCCTTAATGACCAATAGCAAAAGCTCCAGAATCTGCTTAGGTGGTTTTTTGTTTGTTGGTTGGTTTGTTTTTAGCAGTTCCACAACTTTAGTTACCTAGCTTTTTATCTGTAGCCCCAACTTGGTCAGTGCTGGGATCACAGAAGACTTGGGGAGTTAGTGATGCAATTAAATCTTCCCCAAAGTTCTTTCCACCTAAACCCTGGGGACAAAATGGATTTAAAGGCAACTTCTTTGAACCATATTTAAAAAAATGTAAAAAATTATTCCAATGCTGGTTAAATGGGTAAATAAACAGATAAAAACTTGGTCCCACAAAATGCATCACATCATATAAATATTGCCTTGATAACTAAAGTGGCAGAGTCCATACAGAAACAAAAGTAGAGACCAAATTCTATGATGAATATTGATGTGAAAATTTTAAACAACCAAAATACAAAACCTATTCCCATGCAAAACACAAGGAACATAGGAATTAATGGGGCATTCCTAAAACCAGGAAGTAGTATCTCTCTAAAATAAAGAACTACTGTTCTTTGTAGAGAGACAAGTCAGAAGATTTTTCAATAAAAACAAAAATAAAGAAAGGATAATCTCTAAATCAGTTAATACTGATGACATGAATTTTCCTTTCCTTTAGCATAGATATCCTTTAAGTCTTAATTTCCGATTAGATTTACTGAATGAATCTTTTAATAAGATTTAATAGTGGATCAGTTAGAATGAGCCTAAATATATCTTAAAAGAAATAAAATAAAATAACCATCTTTTAGCAAGTTAGTCCTTCTTTTTCAGCAAGCTAGACAGATCTATAGCAGAAATTCTTAAAGAAACACTGAAGGAGACCTTTCAAAAAATTCACAGAATGATAAAATAAGTTCTAAGCCAATGAAGTATTGAATTCAACAATTATCTCACCCTAAAATCTCATTACACTCGTGACATGCTCAGCAGCTGACTACTGTCAATCTCCCTAGACCTCTGTAAAACTGAGGAATCTGCATCATGAAGAGTTCCTATTTTCTGTTATAAAATAAGCTCTTTGACCTTCCGATTGATCATACACTACTGAGGTTTTGCTGACTTTATTTAATGGTAATTTGCTGATCTTGATATTGAATAATTTTCCACAAGAATCAAAAGTTTTTCTTTTGTGTGCAACAGGAATCAAAACATCAGGGCTTCAATTCAAACTCTCCTATTTAATGCCTATGTAATCTTGGCCAAGTTACTTAAAAACTCTATGGATTCAAATTTCCTTATCTGTAAAATTGAGGTGCTGGCTAAATATTCTAGACTATGAGTAACTTGGAGTCTGTGGATTTTAAAAATATGTCAATAACTGAATTTCAAAATAATTGATTTACTTTTCCATCCTATGTATTTTATGTATTTAAAAAGATGCATCTGAGAAGAGGTCCATAGTTACCAAGAAAATTATGAAACTGTTTCTAGATCTATCATCCTATTCAATAAAAACTACTAAAGGATCCCAACACTGGGGGAGGAAAATGATCTTCATATAAGTTCTCTAACCAAAACAGTGGGAGAGGAAAATGATCTTCATGTAAGTTCTCTAACAAAAAATAGTTAAATACTGCATATATGACACCCTGTTTGCACATAGGGACTAAAAGATGCTATTTTCCCTCACTTGTTAAGAATTCCTAATGGACAGACAGGAGGAAGGAGGATTGATTATAAGGAACACAGTGATTTAAACTTCTCCATCTCTATCCTTATTCTTTCTTCTCCCCATTTCTTTCTTATTTTTCTCCTCTTCCCTTCAAAGGGGGATTGGCATTCAGTAATGTGTGACCCTGTAGGCCCTCTGAGATTTTAGATTTCTATTACAGAGGAAATAGATATTACCCTAGAAAAATGCATAGCATGTGAGATTTGAAAATTACTTTAGTAGTCATCAAATGTAGCCTGAACTAGATTAAAATATAATTGGGGAAAATTTTAACAAAATAAATGTAAGTGCAATTCAACAACAACAAAAAAAAAAGTTTTTCTTTTGGAGACATTATAAATATTCATGGTCATCACTATAATTCAATACTGTACCAGAAATGCTTGCTATACAAGTAACTCAAAAGCAAAGAAATGGAAATTATAAACAGCAAAGAGGCAAACAATAAATAAAACAATGTTTTTTACAGATGATATGATTGTTTACTTAGAGAACTCTACAGAACCAATTAAAACTTAAATGAAATTTTTACTAACATCAGCAAGACAGAAGAGTGTAAATAAACCCAAGCAAGTTATCAGTATCATATAAATTATCAATAACATCCATCAGAAAGAAGAATTCCATTGAAATTACATATAGTATGAAATAACTAAAAATCAACCTGCCAAAACATAGATAGCAACTCAAATCAATGAACACAGGTCACTTTTTTACACAATTAAAGGCCGCTCTAGGTAAGTGGAGAAATGAATTGCTCATTGCCAGGCCAAAAATGATAACGCCTACCTTTATTAATTTACTAATACAATGCAATACAAATCAAAATACCAGAGAATTTCTTGAGAACATTAAAAAAGGATAACAAAATTCGTCTGGCTGAACAAAAATTAAGGCTGTCATGGAAATTAGTGGGAATATTGGGGAAGGAAAGGGCCTATCAGTGCCAGATCATAAAACTACACTAGCAAGCCCATATGATTAAAAACGTATTATTGAGTAAGAAACAGAAAGACTGACCATAGGAACAGATTAGGTATACAACATACAGGAGCAAAAGAGCGTGTCATCCATTTGTTTGACAAAGCTAATAATCCCAGCTATGGGAAAATTCACAAGTCAATAAAAGGTGCTGGGAAATTTAGCAACAGAATGGTTTCACAGAAAAGACAAAGTGAAGCGGGAAATGGATATATTCCTTGGATGTATGGGCTAACATCATGAACAGAAGACAATGGAAAAGAAATCACAACCAAGCAAACAACAGACAGGTTCAAAAGAAGCAAAATGGACAATCTGGCTTATATAAAATTAAAAAGGTTTTCCACAAACAAAATCAATGCAGCTAAAACTAAAAGAGAAGTGAGAAATTGGGGGGGGGGGCAAAAGCAATATAGTCCATAACTTTTTTCAATGAACCATTCTGCAGATATTTTACATAATGTGAATTTACCCACGGATGTGTAAAAAGCCAGAAGGGAGGCAGGAAGGAGACTGTGCCCCTGTGGCACCAGCACATGGGTCAATGACACATAAAGGTTCATACAAAGAATCAAGAGCAGGAGGAACACTTTCTTGCAGGGGCCAGCCCCAGGACAGCCTGGCTGGAACTGAAAGGAAGAACATGCCACGAGGCACGGACATGGGATCCTGTGGCATGGGACAGACGTGGTGCTCCAATGATGGACAAAACATCCAAATACAGGGGCCAGACTCTCAGGTGGGCGGGTGCATTGAACCCAATGTGTCCTGCATCAGTACTGGAGGTCTTAAGGCAAGCCCGGATCCATCAGTGGTGGTGGCTGTCTTTCTGCAGATCTGTTCTTCTGCTTTCTGCTAGAGAGGGTTTTTAAAGGTTTGGGGGTGGGGCATTGGTGATAGAAGGCCACAGAGTACCAAATTGAAGGGGAGGAGCAGACTGAGATCCCAGTATGGTACAGAGGTGGTTTGGGAGAATTCCTTGCATAAAATCCAATTTGCATAATATGAATTAAAATGAAGCAACACCTGTATGTAGTCCATTCTATTCCTATTGAGTTTTCTCTAGAGGTCTTTTATATCTAAGTCATCTAAATTTTATTAATCTCCTCGACTTCTTCCTTGTATATTTTATGGTTGTAAACCATAACCATAACCAAAACCATAGTAGACCTATTTGTCTAGGTCATACAAGACAAGTTGAGGTGCCCTGCCATTATAGTTTTATTATCTATTTCTTCCTGTAATGCATTTAATTTTTCCTTTAAAATTTTGAATTCTATGCCTTTGTTCACTATCTGTTTTCTGACTCCCATTGACTGTGGTTCCCCTAAACAAGAATTAGGCTGCACGCTAATTTACCCTTTCAGTGAGGCCTAATTTTACTCTGCATTTTTTCTGACATCATCATTGCTTCCATTATGTTTTCTCCTTCATATGAGATATAACATTTTCTGCTTCAGCCCTCTAATTTCACTCTGGTTCTCTCTTTCTTTCCAATGTTTCTTTTCAAAATACAAAAAAGAAGAAACAAACATAGTCTGGAAGTTCTGGTTTCTAATTCCTTTTACTGCCCACTTGCATTTAGCAGTGAGTTCATCCCAATAACACAGTCATGTTGTATTTGCTTCTGTTTTTACTTCTTTCTCTCTTTTTATCCCATTCCCCAACTAGTTTCTATTTTATACATGACCACGCCATACTTTTATCTGCCCAAAGTTTGTCACCACTTTTTCTTTCTCCTCTCCCATTTGTCTACTTACCTTTAGGGTAAAATATCTTTTTTAGACCCATTGAAGAAGTACATATAAATACAGATATAGATATTTCCCCACTTTGAACCAATTTAGATGGGAGGGAGGTTCAAGGATTGGTCACTCCCCTCATCATCATTTTCCACTCCAAGGCAAAACCTCTTCCCTGAATGCTTATTTTATGAGATCATTTCCTCCATTATTTCTCCCCCTTCTACCATCTGCCAGGGCATCCTTATTTCTCACCTATCTATTTTACATCATCCCCATCCAGACGGTTCACTTCCAAAACCTCTTTCTAGTTTGAATGCTTCTACCTGCCTAGTAAAGATAAACCTCATAGGAGACAGGGTTATCGTCTTCCCTTCTAGAAGAGGACACAGGGTATCAGTAACGAGTCACTTGAAGGGTCTCTATCATATTTACCTTTGAATGTTGCTTTTAAGTCTTCAATGTGAGACTCACATTTTCTTCTCAGCTCTTGTCTTTTCATCAGGAATGCTTCAGCGGCCTCTATTGCATTCAATGTCCAATTTTTCTCTTGCTGTGCTTCCCCAGAGAGGAAGCCCGTAGTGAGTGGAGTGTTCCCAGAACGAGTGTCTTCTGCCACAAAGATGTTGTCCGCTGAGTGATGTCCGTCTAGATGTGTTTCCATAGAGAGCAATCCCGAAGTAAGCGGTGTAAGACAGAAACTGGAAAGCTTCTGGGCAAAGGAACCGACCTTTATCAAGGGAAACAAGGTGAGGTCTCAGACCGTGCTGGACGGACTATAGAGCCGACCTTTGTTTCTCTCAAAGGTTGGTTTCTTTGTCCAGAAGTCCTTCCCAGTCTCTCTCTTACACCAGAATGTTGCCAGAGAGAGTGTCTTCTACCTCCATTGTCTTTTCCTCTGAGTTCTGAGAGTAGAGTAGGTGCCTATCGAAAGATTCTAATAGTATTTGTCTTCACCCTAAATCCACTAGTGTCTTTTCCTCAGAATCTTCAGAGATCAGCAGTAGTTCAAAGATGGAAGAAGCTTCTGAAGGAGAAGTATTTTTATAAATATTATCAGTTATTACAGGTACCGTTTCCGTCATTGTGCCAGAGATTTCAAGTGGTGCTTCAAATGGGACCAACCAGGAGAGGAAATATTCTCAAAAGATTATCTCCTACCACAAGTCTTTTCCTCTGAATATTCAGAGATCAGCAGTTCTTCAAGAGAGAAGGAAGCTCCAAAAATAGGAGTGCTTTTAGAAATATTATCATGTATTACAGGTATCGTTTCCGTCATTGTGCCAGAGATTTCAAGTGGTGCTTCAAATGGGACCAACCAGGAGTGGAAATATTCTCAAAAGATTATCTCCTACCACAAGTCTTTTCCTCTGAATATTCAGAGATCAGCAGTTCTTCAAGAGAGAAGGAAGCTCCAAAAATAGGAGTGCTTTTAGAAATATTATCATGTATTACAGGTATCGTTTCCTTCATTGTGCCAGAGATTGCAAGTCATGCTTCAAATGGGACCAACCAGGAGAGGAAATATTCTCAAAAGATTATCTCCTACCACATGTCTTTTCCTCTGAATATTCAGAGATCAGCAGTTCTTCAAGAGAGAAGGAAGCTCCAGAAATAGGAGTGCTTTTAGAAATATTATCAGATATTACAGGTATCGTTTCCGTCATTGTGCCAGAGATTGCAAGTCATGCTTCAAATGGGACCAACCAGGAGCGGAAATATTCTCAAAAGATTATCTCCTACCACAAGTCTTTTCCTCTCTGGACTATACATTGTGTTGATTTTTTTCATTCCTAAAACACAAAAGACCACTCGTCACATGGCATGACTCTCAGGAAGCAGAAGGAGAGGGAGGGAAACATGGCATACTGTGGTTTAAGAAACAGGAAACCGCATTGCATATTTTTACATGAGGGGAAGAATCTAAAGGTATTAATGAAAAAGTGGGGAGGAAGAACAAAAAGGACTTTTCCTGCAGCCTCATTCCTTCCAGCTCTGCAGCTTCAGCATCCGGGCTTGGCTTGAGACCTCCAGCACTACAAGGGGAGCCTTTGGCTGGCTCTGCCCACTCAGCCTCACGTCTGGCACCTGCTTGTGTGCCTCCTGTCCATCCATGCTCAGGTGCCATGTGTCTTTCCTCAGTCCACATGTTGCTTGTCCTCTCCTTTGTGGGGCGGTGGCTGGCTCCTCCTGCCTGCTCCCGTCCTTCTCTCGCTCCTCAGTACCCGGGTCCGTGTGTCCTTGAATCATCTCCCGGCCCCCTCCCTTCCCAGACGCACGACTCCCTTCCTGTCTCCCTTTCTCCCTTGAAGCCGAGTCCGGGGGTAAATTCACTTTTCTCTAAAATTGCTCCACTAAAGGTTTGCCCAACAGTCCACTTACAGAAAGAGGGAACTGGGTAGAGTTGGTATAAAAAATCGATGCCTCAGTGCAAAGCAGTTTGGCAGAATTTTGATAGAAGACCAATACCTCATAGCACATAGTAAATTAAACTGTAACAGAATACATGGTTTAGCTATGATAAATGAAAGGATAAACTGGGCCTATGAAATGATGAATCACTGTAATCACTAATAAGTACCTTAGCTGAAACCTCCACCTCATTAATATATTCATTCACTCAGCTATGGATTGACTCCTCCAATGTGGCCGGCACATACAAAGCCAGACGGGCTAAGTGACAAGCCACAAGCCCATGGACAGCATGGTCGTAGGCTCTGGAGATGCAAACACTGTTACAGACACAGTCCCTAACAAGACAAGCTTGGGTTCTGCTAAGACAGAAAATGTGTAAATGTACATGAGAAGAAACACAAATGCAAAATGCAAGGCAGTCTGGGAGCAAGGCTTACAGCAGCTTTTCAATCAAGAAAGGTTTCATGTCATGGTTGGGGCTTGAAAGGTGTCTTAATTGCTAAGGATAGAGGGCCAGGTTCAAAGTCAGGAAGGCTCAAATCTTGCTTTAGACCCACGTCAGCGGCATGACCACGGTCACCCCGTCTGACCTCTTAGCGCCTCAGACTACTCTAAGAGCAGGGACGCATTCACCTGGGGAGTCACTCTTACTGAAGGGGCAGACAGAGCAAAGAATGCTTGCCTTGGACGCTCTGCCTTGTCCTTGCCCAAGGCCACATGCTCACCAAGGGCCTGAGGCTGCCTGTGAACAGAGGTCTTCCTGACTCCCCGCCCAGTGCTCTAACCCCTGAACCCCCCTCTGGAAGCCCCAGAAAACTGCTGGGAAGCCATGGTTGAGGAGGATGCCATGCAGCCAGGGAAGGAGAAAGAAAGAGCTCATTGCCAGGGCTCTGAAGTTCTGCAGGGTCTCAGTCCTTTCTGAATTCACCACCTGCCCTGAGGAAAAACGCCAGTTGTTCTGTCTGAGACAGGACCGTCCCTAGTCTTAGTGTGTGGGGGCTGCAAGGGAATGTGAGCAGGCCCTGTAATTCCACAGAGAATGCAAACTACCTTTAATGGAAAGAGGAAGAACAGTTCCAAGGAACCCCGAGTCACACTTGCTCTTGATCCCCAGTCATTCTGGCTTTTAACCTTTTGTGTCCCCCTCCCAGCAAATAGCTTACCTGGCCCGACGCATATGTGGGGATCTGTCCGTCTCCCCTTTAACAGTCTGGGGTGGTCTCGAGTGCAGGTTTTCTTCTACAACACAATTTGCCCCAGTAATCCTGAGAAACTGAGCTATACATTCCATGCTGGTGAGGGCTGCTTCTTTCTGGGGAGTCCAGCGCCTTCCCATGGGGGTGGACTACAATTTGTGCCATTCCTTGGCTGCTCTGTGTCCTTCCAAGATGGTTTCCTCTCAAATATAGACAGAAGAGACCCAGGAAAACCCTCTCAGCATTGAGATTAATGAGCCCAATCTGGCACTAACACGGGGGAGAGTCTTAAAGACTTGGTAAGGATCACACAAATTGTAAGTATGGGAGGCAGGATTTGAACTCAGTTGTTTCTGATTCTCACCAGTGGATACAGAGCAGCAGGTTGGCTTATGAAGCTGTAAGGTATCTTTTCAGGGTCCTTATAACCTATGAGGCTTTAAACTCACCTTCCCTGACTCCAACAAGTCAAATCTCTCTGTCTCTCTGTCTCTGTCTCTCTGTCTCTCTCTCTCTCTCTCTCTCTCTCACACACAGACACACACAAAGAAACACAGAAACACACACACACACACACACACACACACACACACACACTCCTGGCTGACCTTTAATGTTCATTGCAACCAGATTTTACCTCCATTCACAGGTATAAAATTCAATCACTTGACAAATGTTGAGCATCTGTGGTGCTTCATCTTTGATGTTGGGTTTTTATGCCATGGGGTAGCTGGGGAAGGTCCCTCTGAAATGGCTCATGTTCCACATGGAGATTCTTGAATCAGCTGATTAATGGCCACACCTGGGAAGCCTAGAGGCCCAGATACAGCAGGGAAGTTGCCAGTCCTCAGGCTTCCAAGCAACAAGCCAGGGGCCAAGCCCCTTACTCTCGATTTAAGAAACTTGGGACAGTGCCCAGTATACCCCAAGAGCAGGGCTCAACTTTCAGTGTTACAACATAGTCTGGAAACCTGCACCAAAATTATCCCCTGAGTGTAGGAAGCTACTGTACTGTCAGGGAAGATCAAAACACAACATCAGACGATCATAATGATGCCAGAACATCTACATGTGAAGCCTCAAATTGGTGTGTGGATGAATTGGTCTCAGTCCTTCTGAAAGGGCTCCAAAAGCATTTCTAAAATATGTAACAGGAGTAGAAGGAAAATGGGCAGGAGAAATGAGAGAGATTCACAAGAAAAGTTAACATTTTGTTAAAAGAAGCACCAAAAATCGGACAGACATGTACCAAACGTCAATGGAGAAAACAACCTTAAAAAGTAGGATTTGCCAGACGGCAAAGGAGGAACAAAATCCATTGAAGAAAACAACTCTTGAGGAAGAGTGTGGGAAGTAGGTCAGAACATTCAGAAACAAAAGAAAGTTGAACCTCTGAGCTAATGCAGACAAGTGACAAACGCACAAAACTTTCAGCAGAATAAGGGTTTCCTAGGCCAACCAGAGAAGTCCAGAAGAAAGACTCCCCTTTGGAGGAGTATCCCCTTAAAACATCCCCTGGAAGAAGCAGGGAGCCCTGGGTTCCAGGTGGCCTCAGGCCCAATCAAGGGGACTTTTACTTCCTAGGAGCACTTGGGGATTGGAGGCCAGGGAGAATGATAAGGAAGTCCTGGAATATCTGCTGATAAGGAATGCCAGGCCCAGCTGTGCTGTTAGGAAAGAAGGAAAAAGCCCACACCCCGGGAGGGCAGAAGCAGAGGCACAGGGTAGCTGCTGGCCGTCTTACAGGAGGGTGGAGTTCTTGGTTTTTGAGTTCCAAGTCAGAGAAGAAAACTGAAAGAAGATCCAGAGGCCGAAGCACCATCTCCCTCTCAGATCTAGGGGATGACACTATTAATTTCTTATTTAAAAAAAGAGCAACATGGCAGCCAGGGGACACAGTGGTTAGAGCACCAGCCCTAAAGTCAGGAGGACCTGAGTTCAAATGTGGCCTCAGACACTTAACACTGCCTAGCTCTGTGATCCTGGGTGAGTCACTTAACCCCAATTGCCTCAGGGGGGAAAATCAGGCAAAGGGGAAAGCATTCAACTACAGAAAGAGGAAACACTGGGATTTATCAATAGAGGGGGGGATGCTGAAGGGGAAAAGCTTTTCTTATCCCAAAGAGTTATGGTAAATGGCTACTGTCCAGAAAGAATTTGTAGAAGAACTGAGAAGACTTTAAAAATTAAATGAGAGAGGTTGAGGAAAAACTAAAAAAATAACAAGAATCCAACCAAATCCAGAGGCTTATGGAAAGAAAGTAAACCAAATTGAAGAGGAGATCCAGAGTTTTCAAGAAGAAAGTGACTCTTTCACAGTTAGAATTTGGCAAAGGGAAGTCAGTAAAGTTATGAGAGACCAAGAAATAATAAAACAAAATATTGTCATGATGTAGGAAATGACGAAGTGATAGATTTTTAAAAATTGTAAAAAGATCTGCACTCATGAGGGATGATGTTATCTAGTTTCAGAGAAACAGAACAAACAAGCATAGTACAATCTTACATAGACGCATAAAAATGTACATGTATATATGAGCATGATTATACATGTCTGGATACATGTAGTTGTATACTTATACAAATGTGTCTGTGTATCTATGTACATGTATGCGTGTATTTATGTACAAATATATCAGCAGCAGCCATCTTGGGGGACGCTGTGGGGCAAAAAAAGCAAAAAAATAATAGTGTAAAAAGTTCACAGCAGAGAACAAAAGTGAACCTAAGAAGAAGCAAAGAATAGATGGTCAGTTCTGAATAAATGTGTACTATTAATTACATATGATTTCTTGAACTGGAAATCTATTATTTCATATTTTAATCCTCTTGCATTCTTTTGTGCATGTGACAGTGTTTTTCCATTTTTGTCTTTCTTTTTCTATATTTAATTTATTTAAATATGTAAAAAAAGAAAAAAATGGAGTAGTGTTTTAGGGGAATGATTTAGGTATAGAAGACACAGTGTTAAATGTCCATAATACTCTACTGTTTGAGAAATACAGAAATCACATCTTTTTGGAAAATAAGTTGCTATATACAAAACCAGTATAGCAGAAACCAGGTACAGTTCAATCCCTTACATCATGTGCCACTTGTTTGTCCAAAGGAATAGAAATTTGGTCCCATCGACCTCACAGCATGTCTTTGAGTCTGGAGGCTAGATATTTTGGTCTCCTGGCCACTTATTTATTTTCGATTTTCAAAACAAACTGCGATATTGAACTCTTCTGTTCCCTCTAGTTCATTGATGATTTCTTGACACAGAGCTTAGAAAAACGAGACTTTGATAAAGCCCATTGGGATTCAGCAGGAGTTACTTGACAAATCCTTGAACCCAAGTCACTCTGGCTTTCACTGAGTGTCCAATAGAAGATGCTAGCTTAAGCCTCACTTGGTCATTGTGTGGGTTTTGATGGATCAGACAGAGTGTAAATCACAGCTGTTTCTTCTGGTCAAAACACTGAGGTTCTTCCCTCCCCACATCATTATTTTTGTTATTATTATCATTGAGTAGGCAAAGTAGAGCATCTTTTGCTTGGTTTCTTACCTAGCCTTAAATCACTAAATTGCTGTTGCCTCGACCCAAGTGAGACATGGGAAAGGCCCTAGCTTAAACAGCCTAAGGTCTCCCCCTGCCTACGGGGCCATGGCCAGTCTGCCTGACCTAGGTCTTGCCTCTGCACTCAGCTGACTCTGGAGTGAGGCTGGGGATCTTGCCCAGCTCTGCCTCCCCTAAATGCAATTCACTTGCAAGTCATGAGCTTCTAGATGCCATTGGTCCTCTTCCAGAAAGAAGCATGAAAACACAATGTAAACAACAAGGTAAGACCAAAATGGGTACGTGATTTAGACATAAAGGCAGATACCGTAAGCAAATGAGGAGAGCATCCATTCTGGGATGTAATTTTGGAACTATGCAAAGAAAGTAACAAAAATATTCAAAGCCGTTAAAACAAATAATCCATTACATAACGAGAAGGCACCAATTAAACAGTCCCCATATACTGCAAAAAAACTTATAACAGCACTTTTGGTGACATCTGTGACCTGGAACAAAGTAGACTCTCTCAAGTGGGAATGGCCAGAGAAGGCACGGAAACGAATGTTGTGGGACATTACTATATTGTTATAAGGAATGGAGTGTGTTGAATACAGAGAAGCAGAGAACCATCTGTGTGAAGTGATGCAACATGAATTATGCCAAGCCAAAAAATATTACATATAAATATATTGTGTATATATATAAAGAGAGAGTTCTATACACACACACACACACACACACACACACACACAGACACACACACACGGTAAACAAAGTCAATTCAAATGGAAAGAATGACAAAGCAAAACTGGAAATGACCTGTAAGAAAATTTAAAAGACTGAAAAGGATACAAGAGAAGACACCATTACCCGTCCTCTTCCAGGAGGAGAGAGGTCCTCAAGTGTTACACATATGGACACCTTTACCCAACTGCATCAGACAGCAAGGCTCAATTTTCTTTTCTTCCCTAAAACAAAAAATGAGATTTGTTACCTAGCATGGCACTCACAAGGAGACGACAAAATCCATGGGACACCCTGGTGATGTAAGAAACAGAAATCAATAAACAGACATAATGAAGGGAGAGAAAGAGGAAAGGAAGCGTTTGGGATTAGTAATTATCAGGGAACAGATCTCAAACTTCACTAAAAATCTAAGATTTTGAAAGCAATTATTGTTGTTTAGTCCTATTTGGGGATTTCTTGGTAAAGCTATTGCAAGGGTTTGCCATTTCCTTTTGCAGTTCATTTACAAATGAGGAACTGAGGTAAACAGGGTTAAGTGACTTGCTGAGGGTACCACAGTTAGTAAGTGGCTGAACTCAGGAAGATGATTTCCCTCTGATATTATGCCCTGGGGAATACATAGGCCCTAGAAAATAATATGAACGTATTGAAAATTAAAACATCAGTCTTTGGAATCATATGTACAACTTACATAAGTAAATAAAATAAAATTACTTAGTGAATAAGAAATCCAAAGAGAGCCGGCAGTGGGACTGGGGAGGACACACTATTTCATTTTTAATAATGGGATACGGAAAAGGCAGTTTGCCAGAAGTTTGATAGCTCATGAACACCAACTGTGGCATTAAATTACAAATGGGTATATGGATTAGAGGTAAAAATCTATAGCAAATTAGAGGAGCAACGAGGAAGTTCCTTTTCACATCTATGGATAGGGAAAGAGATCGTGACAGAACAAGGAACAGAGAAAATCACAGACAATGACAGGTTCATTCTGCTTCTATAAAGTTGCCCAAAGTCCTAATGCCGAGAAAATGTGAAGAGAAACACTTACCTGAGGAAACAGACATTTGTAGCAAAAATCTCTGAGGGGGGCTGCCTATGCAAGATGGAGAAGAAACGGATTCCCACTTGCAGGATCAAGAATCCTTCTCCCCTAGGTCAAAAGTACGGAAAATGTTCAGGGGAAGAAACCCAAGCTTTCAATACCCTAATGACAGAACACTCTCAAAGCCCTCATCAGGAGAGAAGGCCGCATTAAAACAATTCTCTTCTTTCAGCCGGGAAACCATTTATATTCAAAGGCTAAGGGACCCATCCCCCTCTTTGTTCCACAGAAAAGGTGCATGGAAACATCCCTTTCATCAGAAGCCAGTAGAAACCAGAAGGACTGCAACAACAAAATGCCATTTAATTCAAAGCCTGCATACAAAAGAGGGGACCTGGAGAAGGGAGGGGCAGAGATCCTTTCTTAAATTCTTCCGAAAGGAAAGTCTTAAAGCGTCTTTATGTAAAGTGAAGAAAGAAACACTTTTAAGAGAAAAAATAGTGAAAGGTGAGGTGTTTTGGAAGGGAGAGATCCTGAGGAATAAGATCACCCCTCCCTCTTTTTCTGAGGACTCCGTATTTTAGCTTGGATTTTAGGACGTTAAGCTCTGCCTGCGGCCGCAAACCTTTCCGTGCCCTTTGATCCCCGAGGTCAGATAGGACAAAAGGATGGAGTGGAAAGCCCCGATCCCCCGGGTTGTCCGAGTTCCGAGCCTCCGGCCAGGCCTGGGACTGCAGGGACTGGGAACAAGAGGTGGAAGCGCCCATCGGAGACCGGAGAGAGGGAGCCGCCCCCCGCCCCTCCCCACCTCCCCGGACCCTCAGCCTCCCAGACTGAGCCCGGCCCGAGGTGCAGGCACACGTGCCCATGCTCCCGCCCTCCCCCCTCACCTCACGGCCACAGACGCGGCCACGCCCAGGATCTCAGCCACATTCACGACCCCCCCCCCCCCCCCAGACAAAGGTGCGGATGCTCCCGGGCCTCATAGCCGCCCTCCCCCACACCTAACGGGCAGGAAGGAAAGCCGGGCGGGGAGGAGGGGGCTTCAGGGAAGGGCTGGGATGGGACGAGGACAAAGGGAGGGGCTGCGGCGGGAGCAGGGAGGGGGCCCCCCTCACTCACTGCGGCTTAGGCGCTCAGGACCCTCGGCTCGGTCCGTCCGGAGGACGAGGGTAAGACGGGGGACGGAGGGGTCGCTGTGAGGCGGAGAGGCAGGGCCTGAGTGAGGGGCGCACAGACCCCCCGCCGCCCGGCACATCCTCACCTCCAGACAAAGGAGACTGGCATTGAACAGAGGGTGGGAAGGGGCGGCCCTGTGACGTCACCTGCGGGGGGCTAGGCTCCTCCCAGATCGGGGGGAGGGGGGAGAGAGCGGGGTTCAGGAGAGGGGAGGGGGCGCTGGGAATTAGCCCGGAGCTCTTGGGAGCCCCCCCCCATGAGATTACTCTGGCCCTCCTCACCCAGCCCCGCTAGGGGGGGGCCGCAGTGCCTCTCCCCCCCCCCCCGAGGGCCCGGCGCTGACCAGGGTCCTGGGTCCCCGGGCCAGGCTGCGGGGCTGGGAGCGGGGCGGCCGCTGAGCGCGGCTTGCGGGGGTGGAGGGACCGCAGGTTTTCAGGAACTGGGAGGAGAGGACCCCACAGGCTCCTCGGCCTCCGCCGTCCCCCCCCCCCCCGCGCCCCCCCCCCCCCCACCCGCAGCCTCCCAGACTGAGCCACGGGCGCACGCTCCCGCCCCCCCCACCTCCCCTCAGGGACACAGACGCGGCCACGCCCAGGATCTCAGCCACTTTCACGTCCCCCCCCCCCCCCCAGACAAAGGTGCGGATGCTCCCGGGCCTTGTAGCCGCCCTCCCCCACACCTACCGGGCAGGAAGGAAAGCCGGGCGCGGAGGAGGGGGCTTCAGGGAAGGGCTGGGATGGGCCGAGGACAAAGGGAGGGGCTGCGGCGGGAGCAGGGAGGGGCCCCCTCACTCACTGCGGCTTAGGCGCTCAGGACCCTCGGCTCGGTCAGTCCGGAGGACGAGGGTAAGTCGGGGGACGGAGGGGTCGCTGTGAGGCGGAGAGGCAGGGCCTGAGTGAGGGGCGCACAGACCCCCCGCCGCCCCGGCCCCGGCACATCCTCACCTCCAGACAAAGGAGACTGGCACTGAACAGAGGGTGGGAAGGGGCGGCCCTGTGACGTCACCTGCGGGGGGCTAGGCTCCTCCCAGATCGGGGGGAGGGGGGAGAGAGTGGGGTTCAGGAGAGGGGAGGGGGCGCTGGGACATTAGCCCGGAGCACTTGGGAGCCCCCCCCCATGAGATTACTCTGGCCCTCCTCACCCAGCCCCGCTGGGGGGGGCCGCAGTGCCTCTCCCACCTGGAGGGCCCGGCGCTGACCAGGGTCCTGGGTCCCGGGCCGGGCTGCGGGGCTGGGAGCGGGGCGGCCGCTGAGCGCGGCTTGAGGAGGGGGGGGCGGCTCTTTTACCGAAACTGGTTGGGGGAGAACAGGAGGCGGAGGTCAAGGAGGGGGCCCGGGCTCCCCTGAAAGGAAGAGCACAAAAGCTCGGCAGCAGCTGCGAAGCCCAGGCCTTGGACGGGACTTGGATTCCTGAGAGCCCCCAGAGCAGAAGCAGAACGGGAGGGGGGGGGGAGCGGGAGGAGGGGGACAGGGCAGGGGGTCTGGGGGAAGGGCGGCATCGGCTCTTTTGTCCAGGCCTGAGATCAGAGAGCAGGAAGGCACAGAGGGCCACCAAGGCACACATGCGCACCCGCCCCCTATTCATGCTTGTGTCCTCTGCACTGAATTCTAGGCCAGGGAAACCTTCCAGAGCCTGGACACAGGGTGCCACACCCGCCTTTCTGGCCCAGTCTCCTCTGCCACGTGACTTCATCCATTTCCCCCTAAACCTATTCGGGAAAACCGGGTCCAGAATAGTCAGTCAATACAATTCTGGGAGCAAGTGTCAGGCACTGAGCGAAGTCAATGCTGGAAACAGAAAGAAAGGCAAAAGGCCGTCTCTGTGCCAAAGGAGCTCAGTTGTGGGGGAAATGAGCTGCACACCACTTTCTATGTCCAGGAAGGAATAAGCAGGGGAAGGGGCTAGAATTAGGGGGTCAGGGAAGACTTACGTACAAGAGGAATCTTCTCTGGGGTGTGAAGGATGCCAAGGAAGCCAAGAAGGGGTGATGAAGGGCCAGAACATGGAAGGTGGCGGGGACAGCCAGGGAAATGCTCCCGCTCAAGGGACGTCGTGCATTGCCCTTTCATTCATTCCTGTATCTCCTGAAGGCTCAAAGCATCAGCAGGGCGATTGAAGAAGTCATTGGCTCCTGGCACAGTACAGGAAGCACAAAGCCAAGCTCTCTCCCAACTCCCCTTTAAATTCACGGCTCATATCCAATTCTTAAGTGGAGACACAAGAAAAGATCAAGGTGGGATACACGTCTAGCCCAAGACCCCGTCCGAGGCTGGAAGAAGACGTCTCGAACCCGGGCGCTGAGGGTGCCCTGCAGCCCATGTGGATGAAATGCCATTCATGGGACAAAGTGGTGACAGCAGAAGCTACAGACCCTTCTGGAGCTCAGAAGCCCGAGACAGTAAGGGGACCTGGCCATTTGTCAAAAGGAGATTGAAGTGACCCCAGTACCAGCTCCGGATGAAACACTGGAAGCTGTTTGGCACCCACTGGCTCCTACACACAGCGGGGTCCCAGTCCTAGGGAAGAGTACTGTGGGGCAAGAAGGTACAAGCATCTGGAGGAACTGTATCCTTTTTGGTCACCAGGATCAGGGGCCCTGAGGACCAGGACTGCTTCTGATCGTGACAGAATACAGCTTCCAGGAGAAGGTGGAAGGGTGAAGGCAAGATGGCAGAGAGGACACTTCATTCTGAGCTCCCTTCTACCCTCACTTACTGATTACCAAATTCAGCTTCTGAAATAGTGCTTGACTGGTAGAATCTATGAATACTGGGATTACAACAAATTACCAGCAGAAGATTAACTTGGAAGATCGCCAGAAAAGGTCTGTGTTGATAGGTCGGGAGGAGGCCAGCACAGGCAGGGAGGCAGAACATGGAGGCTAGTGCACACTGGACGGACTGGGGCAGGGTGTAATCTCCATGGTGGAACATTTGCAGGGGGGACTCTTCCACAGGTTGTATTCTCTGCTTTGGTTGCAAAGCAGTACATCACCAGAGAAGTTACACGGACGCCAAAGGTAGAGGGTACCCCAAAACACCAGAATTTAACAGGACCTGGCCACACCCACCAAGCACCAGGAGTGACTCAGCACAACCACAGTGACAGCCGCATTCTGCAGCAGGGGCTCTTCCCAGGGCAGTCACACTTCCACAGCATGCCTCTTTTTGCAACCCGTTGCCAGGGCAGCCACTGTCTCTCTGTCCCTGTTCTGTAGAGGAAGCTGGGAACCTCCTTGCCCTGAAGGCAGACCCCAAGGACTTTTAAAAAAATGAGTAAAAAAGCAAAGCAAGCCTTTGCAGATATTCCTTGTGGATTGGGAATGAACTAATTTGGAGGAAGAGGGAACTGGAGAGAGGTCAAACATGCAACTGCCTCTCAGTCTCCTGTATCATCGTCATCCTCTCACATGGAGAGTTCTATTCTGCAGGTCTGAGGTAGACCCCAGCAGCCACTGGCAGGTGGCTCCCGTACCACAACAAATTTCTTTTTCTTCTCTTTTTGCTAGAGCTAATGTTTTTAGTACAAAAATGAATAATAGTGGTAATAATGGGCATCCTAGCTTCATTCCTGATCTTATCCACCTTATTCATTCCTGACCTTACCAAGCTTATCCCCAATACAGATAATGTTTGTTGAAACTAGTTCTCTTTTATACAAAGTTCCCATTCTACCTATGTTCTGTAGTGCTGGATTGGGGTAAGGTTCCCTAGATCATAAACTGTTAGAGTTGAGAGTATTTTCATGTAAAAGTGTGGAACTTTACCAATTATGCCAGTCCCTACAAATATAAGTAAATTCCTTCCGTAGGCAAGAAGAGTAGAATCAGTCAGTCATAAGCAAGTGAGAACAGCATCTGTCTAGAGCTGCAATCAATCAACTGCACTGTAATAAGGGATTTGATCTTCCCTTTTAGGAACCTGAATAAAAGAGGGGACCCATGCCAGAAAAAGAAAGAGATTCCTGGGGACTGAAAGCAGAGAGGAAGGAGTGAAGTTATAGCAATCTGAGCCAAGAACTGGTAGAGTTAGGTCAAACAAACAGGAGAAAGAGAAGGAAGGACTGAGCTCTGGCAGACAAGGGAAATATCCAAGATGGATTCTAGCTTTCTGAGCATCCCAAAGTAGAAGATCCAGACTGGTACCACCAGTGTACCTCCTTGCTCAAGCCTAAGTAGCTCTGCTCCTTCCCCTCTTAGTACTTATTCAGCTGTAGACACTATAGTACTCTGCTTCTTAGTTGCACTGAATGGGATAAATTGAGTGAAGACCTCTTATAAGAATGTGGCCTGGACCTATGCTCTAATTGTGACTTGAGCCTTTGCAATAACAGGCTGAGCTATAGCTAAAAGCTGCAGATGCATGATTATCTTAGATAAACAAACATTTTCCTTCCCCCCCCCCCAATACGGCTTTTCATTAACATTGAAGTACCTAATATGGTAAAAGGTGTGTTACTGACTAGTATTCTTTGTTCCTGGGCTCTGGGTAAATTTGAAAATGGGAGGAAAAGTCGGAAGGGGGCTGGGACTTCTGATTAGGGTCTATATAAATCTTGTGTTTTGCAGTTTGTACTTTGGACTCCTCTACTGACACTTTGTCTGTTGGGAGTTGCCCTTTCTCAGAAGATCATAATAAATCCTATTTTGCTTTTTATCTTGAGAGTCCCTGGTTTTTATTCAGGTAAGGGTTGATGCCCCATACAAAGTTTCTAGTCATTTGGATGAGATGTGAGAATTGAGGGTAAGAGGACCCCTAAGCAGTGGGATCCCCTTGGCCAGTGGCAGGCTTTGCAAAATAATTTGCAAACCCCAATGAATACAGGCCTTAGGATTGTGGCAAAGAATGGTGTAGTGTTCTGTTTCTCTAAATTGTAATCGTTCTCTGAGAGGAGGTTTCTTGGGGAACTTCTGAAGACAGCCTTAGTTTCAGTTCAGTTCAATAATCCCACATCCAGCCAGGAGTTAAAGTCCTTTATTGTCTCTTTCCAAATCTTATCTCCTTCATCTGGGGCTTGGCTAGTTTTCTGGAGGCCTTCCTCTCTCCTTGATTCCCCGAGAACTCTTGTCCGAATCCAAACATTTGTCCTTCAGCCTCCAGCCTCTCATCCTCACAATGTCTCCAGCCGGCACAAACATAGACATAAGAAGCAATCTGACTCTGCCTCCAAGAGTGTGGGATTGTGGGTTTCAGTGGGCTTGTGGGAACTCCCAGAAGTCAATCCTAGTTGTGAATCTCCCAAAGTCCTCTCCTCCAAAGTCCCCTGAAGTTCTCCAGGGAAGTCCTCTCCTTGACTGAATCCTCACTCCGAATCCCCTCCCAGAGAGTGGGCTTCCATATGCTCTCTAAAAGGTGTGAGTCTAATGTGTGGTCCAATGATCGAACTCTTTTAAAGATGTAAACTCCTTTAAAGGTGTGAACTAAGTACATAAGTACCTTGTAAGAATCCAAAGAGAATGGGATTTATTTACACTAAGAAGACAGCTTGCTAGGAAAACAGTCTTCTTAGTGGGCAAGGTCCTGTTAGGAATATAGAAAAGGTGGGTTAACACTGAGAAGAAAATATTTTCAGCAGTGGGCAAAATCCTGTTAGCACATCTGCAAAGATGTCTGAGCATACAGTGCTAGATATATTGGAGCTGCTTTGATCTTTGGCCCAAAGTGGAGGTCAACTCCTGAGAGACTGATTTTCAATTTAATTCAATTCAGTTCAAAATTGAATGAGATTATTTAACTGGGAGTTTGAGCCTCTCAATGATGACTATGCCCCAGGCATAAATGTCCAATTAAAAAGAAATTATTTATCTTGGGAAAGCTGTGGCCCCTCCCAGAGGACAGCTTGAGACACTGAATCACCTTTCCCCCACAAATTAAAGGGGACACAGTTCAGTTTCAAAACCCCCCAAATGTTAAAGGGGGCACAGTTTGCATCATTTTTACCCCAAAAGATCTGTTTACTTCAATTTGAATTTTGCCTCCACCATAAAGAGACAAGGTGCAAAGCAGAAACGTATAGAAATGTCCATTTTTCAGAGTGCTCAACATTGACTAAGTGTTAGCAATTTTCCCAACCCATAATGCTTCATCGGAAAGAAATTTATTAAAGCTATAGAAGAGAGAACCATGGAGACTGAGGTGGGACATTTGATGAGCCTTAGGATCACTTTAAAAATGAGCTCTTGGTTGTAAGGTGTGTTTCACCTTACTCAGACTGTCAGGGCTGGGATCATCCTTAGATCATAGAATGTGAGATCTGAGAGGATCCAGAGATCAAAGAATACCAAATTCAGAGCTGGAAGATCCCTGGAACAGAAAATGCCAGAGGTTGGGAGGGTCATGTGAGCATCACCAAATGTCAGAGCTAAAAGGGACCCAGTGTTACACCCCTATGGACTACTCTAACCCGGTAGCTCCCCTTAGAGCTACTCTTAATGCCTGTCCGTTGACGGCACGGCTAGGCCACACTTACCCGTCTTCAGGCACCAACCCGGATCCCATAGAGACAGACCACCAGGAGGTAGGGGTGAAGCGAAAGAGAACTTTATTCTTATATAGCATATATTTATAACCCCCTGATGATATGGGGGAAGAGGGAGGTCCTCTAGGAACCTGGCATAATGGGATTGGCCCTAGAAGAAGGAGGGAGGCATGCTAGGCTTTGAGAGCACTAAGGAGGGTGACCTGGTACCTGGAGTCAGACACCATCTCTTGGGGCTATGCCCCACTCCATGTAGGACTCACCTGTGCCCTGGAACCTCTCATCCCTCAGGTCCTCCCACATGCTTTGAACTACATTCCTTTTAACCCTCACATCTCCCCCTCTTTTATTAATAAGACCAAATGTTCTCATGTTGACAAATGAGAAGCTCTTCCATAAGCACCTCTAAAGAAATTTTTTTTTTAAGAATACTCATAAAGCATCCCAGCAAAGTAGGCAAAAGCAAAAGAAGCAACAATACAAAAATGGCTCCATGGAGCCCATGGGATACAATAGAAGGGGTTGGGAAAGGAACTGTATTGGATCCAAGCACTAAGTTGGTTCTGCAGGGCTAGTCATCTCTCTGCTATGGCGCTGTTTTGGGCATCTCCTGGGTCATCTCCTTCTCTTCTTCAGCCCCTGTTTCAATAGGGGCAACTCTCCTTGTCCTTTCTGGAATCCAGCGGCCTTCCCCATTAGGATCTGCAAGACATAAATATCCCGGCCCTCTCCAAAGTACTAAGGATGGACTTTGCCACTGTCCTTCCTCATTCTTCCAAAGGACCTTTTGAATGTTCTCTGGTGCTTGAAGCGCTGTTTTTATGGAGCTTAGTTTTCTGTCCTGTCTATAAGATAATGCCAAATGTATCATTCCTGAGAGAGGCTAGTATCCCTATCCAGGCAAAAAAAATTGTAAGTATATAAAGTCTTATCCATGTCCACCAGTGTGGGCCATTGTGGGTTCTGTCTGTTTACTCCCCCTTTCTGTTTAACAAAGGTGGCCTTCAGAATATGATGGGCCTGTTCTACCAGGGATTATAGGGAATCCCTGTAAAATGTTTAATGGTGAATGTGGCAAAGAAGATGGCCATCTGCTTAGAGGTATAAACTGGCCCATTGTTGGTCTTTATGATATTAGGAACTCCATGAGAGGAGAAGCAACTATATAAATGTTTAATGACTGAAGGAGTGTTCTCACAGGAGGCCACTGTGGCCCAAAGGAATCTAGAATAAGTGTCAATACAGATGGGGATGGACATGTGTCACATTTATTTGCCACAAATCATTGGGGAATAAACTCCTGGGATTAACTCCTTCACTAGGTGGAGGAGGGAGAAACTGAGCACACTGCTTCCCTATCTGTTGGGCTTGTTCCCAGATGAGGCTATTAAGGATATGTAGAGAATTAGCGGGTAAGTGGAGAAAATCAGGGGCCCATTCAGAGGGTGTGGAGACCGTGAGAAAGGAGCATTGTAAAGCACGGTCCACCCCCATTGCCAACAAATATGTCTCCTGCACAGCATTGGTGAGAATATACATGCAGGATGTAAATGGAATGTTTCCTATTTGTAAGGATGTGGTTCCTGCAAAACAAGAGAAGGGAATTGTAAGGGCCCTTTAAATTGGCGGCGCCACAGTACAACAGGAGATTTGAGTGGCCCAGAAGTATTCTCTGTGGATATAGGACTGCCCTCTGGTTGGGATCCTGTCCATATTGAGATAGCTTCCTAATGGGTGATGACTCTCTTGCTAGTTGGCTGTGTGTGTGACCTCACAGGCCCTTTATAAGCCTACTGCAGACAGCAGTCGCTCTCTTTAACCTGGCTCCCTAGCCTGGGGTAGCCAAGCCAAGCCAAGCAGATGGATAACCTAGGGAGATAAAGAGTTTGGTAGTGAACACGTGGGTCTTCAGACTAGTTGTTCACTAGGGAGCTAACAAATCAGGGCATTATGTGAGTAGGTATAATAGAGGCTTTTAAGATTACATGTGGCTGAGTGTGCTACCCGGTTATTAAACTATAGATTCAAAAAATCATGGCCAGAGACCTTTGAAGGCCTCAGAGGAGGCGAACCGGGTAGAGTTGACACTGCAAAGGTCAGTGGTCAAAGGTACTCTGTTGGGCCTAGGGCAGACTAGTAATTGTAACTGCCAGGAGGGCATGTTTTACCTATTCTGTAAAATCAGCTGCAATTCATCAAGGAGATTAGCAATTGAAGGATTCTGAGGCTGTAGGACAGCATCCTCAATGCCTCTGAGCACTTGGACAGCATATAAGCTGTCTGATATGATGTTAATGGGCTCTGGGTATCTTTTACACCTTTTAAAGATGTTATATAAAGGCTGCATCAAAGAAATAGGAATAAGGACATGAGCCCTTAACCATTGAATTTGTCCAGCTAGTTTCTGAAATAGGTTCAGAGTATTCACCTTGTCTAATTGTGAGTTAGGTGTCTGATTAGTAACTGCAGAAGTCCCCATGTGGAATCCCAGGTAAATGATGAGATACTTATATGGGATCTTTCCTGAGGCTACCACCAGTCCATGTGGAGCAAGCATGCTCATGTTCTCTTTAAACAGGGCAGACAGATCTTTCTCACTGCTCATTGATAATAGCATATCATCCATTTAAGGCAGTATCATGGCATGAAGCCACGCCTTCAAAATTGGTTCTAGTACTTGCACTATGTGCACCTGACACAAAGTGGGGCTACAACAAATCCCTTGGGGGAGAACTGTCCATTGGTAGCACAAATCAGGTCCTACATTGTTTATAGAGGGAATGGTAAAAGCAAATCTTTTCTTATCCTCTGGGTCCAGAGGGATGGAGAAGAAACTATCTTGTATGTCTATTACTGTAACTGGCCAGCCAGTGAGTACTAGATTAGGAGATGGCATGCCAGTCTGTAGGACTCTCTTAGGTTCAATAGTAGCATTAGTGGCCCTAAGGTCCACTAGCATTATGAATTTTCCAGATTTTCTCTTTTTAATAAATACAAAGCTATTCCATGGGCTGGACATTGATCCTATATATCCAGCCTCCCACTGTTGTTTTATAATTTCACATAAGGTTCTGGTTCTTTAAACTGAGAAAGACCATTAAGGTACCCAAACGAGGGTGTTAGATTTCCATATTAATGGTGTGGGCGTGATAGGAAGCAACACTAAACACCCAATGACCCCAATTAAAAATCCTGTGGAGGTGATATATAGATTGAGGCTCCACAAGTCTTCAATATGTCTCTGCCCCATAGATTGTATCTGAAACTTGCACCCACCAGGGGTTGGAATATCCCCTGTTTGCCTGCAAACTACCAGGGCAGGTCTTCTTCTGCAATCTCTTTAGATATAGCAGCTGCAAGGGCATCCATTTGAAAGGCACTGGAGCCAACATTCTCCCATCTCTTTATCATCTCTTCCAGGCCAGCCTCCCTTTCTATAGTAGGCATGGCCCTCTGGCAGTTAGTATTAGCATTCTTCATTGCCAATTTCTGCATAAGAAGGCTGGAGGCTTCTCTACCCACAGACCTCTCAACAGCCACCTGTAGGTGTGCCACAAAATCAGGAAAAGTTTCATCTGGGCCCTGTTTAATCCTAGTCATTGAGGGCTTCTGCTTTCCAGAAGCTTGAATTTTGCTAAATGCTCTTTGGGCACATTGAGACACAGCTGCATATACTACTGCATAATATTGCATTTGATCTTCATTTCTTTTACATTTTCCAGCTTTCTGTATTATTTGTCCTGAACTTGTCTGGGAATCTGCAAAGCCTTCACAAGTGGGCACAGAGGGAGTGGACGGGAGACGTATCTCCTCAGGGAGGGTGGGGGACAAGGGGGAAGGCTATGCCTCAGAGATGGAGGCGACCTTCCCTCTGTTTGCTTTCTCCTCTCTTGTCTTATCACCCTCCTTTACTTCAAGGTCATATGTCTCTCTGTTTACTTTCTCATTACTCATCTTATCCCTGCCCCCTCCTGTTCTGTCACATCCACTTCTTGCTTCTTCCTCACTACCTCTTCCTTCTTTCACATCACACCCACCTCCTTCATCTTCCTGTTTATTTCCTGATTCCTTTCCACAGCTAACTTCCACAGGCTCCATTTTATGGGCACGGTTGGTCCCTGTGAGTGCCGGTTTACGACCCTCATTTCTTTTATAACCCTCATTTGTTTTATGACTCTCCATTTGCACTTCATTATCTACTTTTAATGGATTGTGGCTTGCACCTCTTAAAGTGCCCCCAATCACTTGATGCCATTCCAGGCTGGCTCCAGGAGTTTCTTTATCATAGGAAGCCATCTGATTACCTACTACCTCCCACTTTTTGAAATTCACTTCTAATTCTACTTGCTTTACTATTCTAGAAGCTTCTTTCCCTGGTACCTTCTGGTCTGGGACCCTCACAATAACCTGTCCCATTTTCTTAACTTTCTACTCACTTTAGAGCAGAGTTCTGTCTCTCTTCCCACCTGTAGGCCTGCTACAAGATGAGGTCCTAGCCAAAATTATCCTTGTTATGGCGCCACTTGTTACACCCCTATGGACAACTCTAACCTGGTACCTCCCCCTAGAGCTACTCTTAATGCCCGTCTGTCCACGGCACGGCTAGATCACACTTACTTGTCTTTGGACACTACAAGCTGAAGGGGCTGTGGATGGAGTCCCAGGTTGGCTCCTGGCTGGGTTTCAGCCAGGGTTAGAATTTGAATTGAATTCACTGGGTTTCAGGACTGAGCCATATAACAAAGATGAAACTGTTTGTCCTTGGGGTGGAGTCCCCTCCCTGAGGCAGAGTCCAAGGAGGTTTTCTCTTTTAAGGATTTTTCAGATTTTTGGGGTTCCCTCGTCAAAAATACTGTCACAGCTGTGGTTTTGCATAAGTTCCCTCAATTTGTGCTAGAGACTTCCCGATTAGGAGGTGGAACTGAGGTGCAGGTTATGGACAGTTGCCTAGGATTTTGATCCTTCAAAGCTAGTTGGACCATATTCTTCCTCCCACCCTCTGACCTCTGGCAGAACCTGGCGCACATAGAGGCAAATGTAGCCTACCTACTCCTGGAGGGCATTTTAGTCATAATTGAACAAAAAGGCAAAAAGGAACTTTTCCCTTGCCAGGTAGCACCAATGAACTTGCCTAAGTCAAACAGAACTTGCCCCCTTCCATTGTATGAGAGACTGCTGCTATCTGGATCAGCTCAATCACTGTAAATTGTTGATGAGGTGAATAACTTAATCAACGTATATTTGAAAGGAATTGCAGCAGCCTGTGGCAAAAAGTCCAACCACTGGGCCCCAGAATGCTTGCCCTGGCTGGCCCAAAGAGAAGGGGGTAGGATGGGGGTCTCACATCTTATGTAATGGAAATCCATACCAAGTCACTCACCCTACCTTTAATGGGCTATGATCTCACTAGAGGCAAAGTTGGGTGTTCAGTGAAGCCTCAGCTCCTAGTTTTTATCACTGGTTGCCATGGTGACTGGTCATTGCCAAGGATACCTGGAATGCTTAGGTGAGGGCATTCAGGCTACCTCTTTATGAAGCCTCCATTATGATCTCTGGGTTGGAAGAGGGGAAGAGGAGAGGAGGGGAGAAACCATGTCCTGGACTGCTAACTGGGAGAAGATCTAAATCACTACAACACTTCTGGAGATACCCACATATGTACACACGGGCATACAAACCTACATGTAATATGGAGGGGCTTAGGAAGCAAAGGGCAGGGAGGGAAAGAAAGAATATATATGAAGAAGCAGAGAACAAAACAAAGGGAGACCTAGAAATGCAGAGACAGAGAAAGTAAAATACAGGGACAAATGAAGAATAGTAAGCACAAGTTAGCCTGTAAGGCAAGCAGCTTTTGCTTTGGGACATGCATCAGGGAAGGGAACAAACATCATCCCAGGTACTCCGGTGACCTCCCTGATCTCCTCTCAGCCAGGGGAAAAGAACCTGAGACCCAGTAAGGTGAAGGTGTTGCTCAGAGTCACACAGGTCCTAAGTCTCAGAGACAGCATTTGAACCAAGGTCCTCTGACTCCATGGTAGCCAAAGTTCTTTCCAGAACACAATTCTGCCTCCCAGAGGAGCTTTGGCCAATAAACCATGGTTTCCCCAGGGGAAATCAGAATTGGGCTTTTAAATCTCCACAAAGAAAAAGTAAAGGACCATAGGTTTGCATGTTAGCCATCAAGCTCATGACATAATAGAGACAGGACAGCCTTATCTTTACCTGGTGAAAAATGCAAAGCACAGAAGATGTGTACTTGATCACACAGTCTAGCACACACACAGGAACTTAACAAATGCTTTTTGGATTGGCTCTGCCCATAAGAATTAAGAAAACTCTTCTTGCCTCCCCAAAGGTCTTGTCTATCTTTCCACAGTCTATCCTTAGGTTAAGGTCTCCCATACACAATTTTCAGGTGAAGAAATAAAAGCTGTCTAAAGGCATATGAAATAAATGCTCTAAACAATTATTAAATAGAGAAATGCAAATTAAAACAACTCTGAAGTACCATTTCCTACTTATCAGACTGGGTCAGATGACAGAAAAAGAAAAGAAAAGAAGTGTTGGAAGGGACTGAGAAAACTGGGACATTAAAGCACTGTTGGTTGAGTTATGAGCTGATCCAGTCATTCTGGAGGGTAATTTGAAACTGTGCCCCAAAGTCTCTATAAGTGAATGTCTTTTGATCCAACAGTGCCACTAGTGGTTCTGTATCCCCCAAACTCTTTTAATGTAGATTTCTCTTTCAATGACTGATTTGGAACATCCTCGTATGGTCAATGAAAACTATGTTTTTTAAGGCATTGAGATGAAAAAGATGGATGAAACACCTGATTTGAAATAAAATGGTGAAGACTGAAAAAAAATTCACATCAACAATAGAGCAACTCAAAAGAAAGATTGACAGAGTTAATGTAAAAATAGTAATCATGAGGTGCAAAGAAAAATGGTCACAGAGGCATTTGGAGGAGGCCTCATACTTCTGAAAACCTGCTCCCATCAGGAATGGGTTCAATAGACAACCTTCATATATATCATGAAGGGTACAGCATCCTCCAAAATCTATAAAGAAATAAGGGGGGAGGGATGGGCAGATAAGGAAGCAAAGGGTGAGAAAGACAAGGGAGGGATCCTTAAGTGGGGGAAGGTTAAGTAATAGCAAGCCATATTATGAAGCAGGATTTAATTTCTTTTTATTTTGTTTATTAATTTTTATTATAGCTTTTTATTTACCAGATATATTCATGAGTAATTTTTCAGCACTGACAACTGCAAAACCTTCTATTCCAACTTTTCCCCTCCTTCCCCTCCCCCACTTCCCCAGATGGCAGGTCGACCAATACATGTTAAATATGTTAAAGTATAAGTTAAATACAATATATACACATGTCCAAACAGTTATTTTGTTGTACAAAAAGAATCAGACTTGAAACAGTGTAATATTAGCTTGTGAAGGAAATCCAAAATGCAGGCAGACAAAAATAGAGGGATTGGGAATTCTATGTAGTGGTTCATAGTCATCTCCCCGAGTTCTTTCGCTGGGTGTAGCTGGTTCAGTTCATTACTACTCTATTGGAACTGATTTGGTTCATCTCATTGTTGAAGAGAGGCACGTCCATCAGAATACATCCTCATATAGTGTTGTTGTTGAAATATATAATGATCTCCTGGTTCTGCTCATTTCACTCAGCAACAGTTGATTTAAGTCTCTCCAACCCTCTCTGTATTCATCCTGTTGGTCATTTCTTACAGAGCAATAATATTCCATAACATTCATATACCATAATTTACCCAACCATTCTCCAATTGATGGGTATCCATTCACTTTCCAGTTTCTAGCCACTACAAAAAGGGCTGCCACAAACATTTTGGCACATACAGGTCCCTTTCTGCTCTTTAGTATTTCTTTGGGATATAATCCCAATAGCAGCAATGCTGGGTCAAAGGGTATGCACATTTTGATCACTTTTTGGGCATAATTCCAGATTGCTCTCCAGAATGGCTGGATTCTTTCACAACTCCACCAACAATGCATCAGTGTCCCAGTTTTCCCACAGCCCCTCCAACATTCATCGTTATTTATTCCTGTCATCTTAGCCAATCTGACAGTTGTGTAATGATATCTCAGAGTTGTCTTAATTTGCATTTCTCTGATCAATAGTGATTTGCAACACTCTTTCATATGAGTGGAAATATTTTTAATTTCATTATCTGAAAATTGTCTGTTCATATCCTTTGACCATTTATCAATTGGAGAATGGCTTGATTTCTTATAAATTGAAGTCAATTCTCTGTATATTTTGGAGATGAGGCCTTTATCAGAACCTTTTACTGTAAAAATGTTTTCCCAATTTGTTACTTCCCTTCTAATCTTGTTTGCATTAGTTTTGTTTGTGCAGAAACTTTTTAATTTGGTGTAATCAAAATTTTCTATTTTGTGATCAATAATGATCTCTAGTTCTCCTTTGGCCACAAATTCCTTCCTCCTTCACAAGTCTGAGAGGTAGACTATTCTCTGTTCCTCTAATCTATTTATGATTTCATTCTTTATGCCTAAATCTTGGACCCATTTTGATCTTATCTTAGTATGTGGTGTTAAATGTGGGTCCATGTCTAGTTTCTGCCATCAGCTTACTATTTTCACATTATTTTGGGGTTTTTTGGACAGGAAGGAGTGTGGGGAGGGGAAAGGGTGGATCATTTGCTCTGTTTCTTCTTCAATTACATTACTAATATTGGAATATGTTTTACATTATTGCACATATAAAGCCTATATAAAATTGGTTATCATCTTATGGAATAGCAAAAGGAGAAAGGGGACAAAATTAGGAATTTCATATTTTTTAAATGAATGTTATATTTATCTTTCCATTTATTTGAATATTATTGAAATATTATTTGAAAACTAGTATTGTGTCTTAAAGAATAACACAGGAAGTTTCAAAGAGAAGACTGATGCTTAGTGGAGTGAGTAGAAATTGAAAAGAAATCATGTAGTAACAACAACATTCTTAAAAAAAAAAAAAAAACAATGTTGAGACACTTAAAAATTGTGATCAATTTAATGAGCAAGTATGACCGTAGAGGACTCAATGAAGAAGCATATTGTGCACCTTTAGATAAAGAGGTGAGGGACTGACCCAGGCTGCAGAGTGAGACACATTTTTGGATGTGACCAATAGGAGAATTTGCATGGGTTGACATATATTTATAATTTTCAAAAGAGTTTAGTTTTTCTTTTTTCCCCAACTATATGAGGGAGGGAAGGGAGCTAGATGAGAGTGGAAATTAACATTTGTTAATTAAAAGAAGTAAAGTGAAAGTTACATTTTTAAATGAATATAAATTCTTTCAAAAGAAGTAAGCAAGTAAGAAGATTTTGAGGGAAAACACAATACTATCCATTAGATGACCTTGCTATGTATAAGTTTGTGTTGTCACAATGGAACTAAGCTTTGACTGGTGGTTTTTATTTGTTCATTTTTTTTTTTTTTTTTTTTTTTTGCGGGGGGGAGCTTTACAACTTTGTAGATGGTCTGACTGCAGGTCTAGTGCTAGTGATCTTGATGGGTCCCTTGCATTCAAGTGGCAATCTGAATTGGGGCCCTAGGTTCCAATGAATGTTGAAAGCTTTTGCTAGGGCTCTGCCATAATATGAGGGTATCACGAAGGCTCTGAAACAAATGGGGATCTCAGTTGGAATCTGGGATTTGATGTGTCCCTTTCAAGGGGACCAGGAGGATAAATAGGATTTTAAATAGAGATCTGAGACTTAATGTAGGGCTCTTTTATGAGTGTAATGTTCATGGTAGACCCTACCCCTGCCTTGGGAATTAGGCAGCTCCTGGGACTATGAGGTAGGGAAAGGGCTCTGATTGGGTTTCCAATCTCATCATAAGGATGGCTGCTGCTAGTTCCTCCAAGACACCATTCTGAAGCTAGACTTTCATGAAGATCACCAAACAGGCCAGGCTCCCTCTGAGATATCTACTTGATGGCCTAGGGCCCATTAGGATCACCAACTGGCTACAGAAAAGATGAGAAAACAAGAAGAAAGTGAAAGAGATAGAGAGGATTCTGGAAGGATGGCAGAGTAAGTCGGAAAAGTTCAAGCTTTCCAATAAGCAAGGGAAATTATCACTCCAAATTTGGAGCAATAACAAAGAACAAGAGAAGGGGAAGAATAGCGGTCCTCCTGGACACACAAAGAAGATCCCCCAAAAGATACCAGGAAGCAGGTTTGGCTCCTGTGAAGTATAAACACCACCTGGCTAGATCCACAGACACAGCAAGTGGCAAGCTCTGGGGCTAGCTGGCCCCAGACACAGGCATTTTCACTTCCCCCATAGTGTGGAGAGGTGGGCATCTGAGCAGGGGAAAAGTGAGAGAACTTCTGCTGATTAGGGATGCCAGGACAGGCTGTGCAGTCCAAACCTGGCCCTGGGTGAGAATCCAACATCACAGACTGTGTGAGTGCAAAAGCAGTGGGGCAGGGACACTGCTGCCCATGGACATTTACAGGAGGGAGGAGCTCTGGGTCTCCATTCCAGGCCAGAGGGAGAAGCACAGCAGCACCTGAGACCAGAGACACCATCCCCAACCTCCCAGGACCAGAGGTGTTTACAGTAACAGGCTCCTATAAAGATGTTTTAAACAAAATGAGCAGGCAAAGGAGAAAGACCCCAACCATAGTAACTTATGATGAGAATAGCAAAGATTGGGGTTCCTCTTCAAAGAATAGGAAGGAAAAAAAAACCTCTCTTACCTCAAAGAGTAACATCCAATGGTCACCAGTCCAAAAGAATTCCTAGAAGAACTTTAGAAACTTGAAAAATCAAATGAGAAAAATTGAGAAAAAAATTTAAAAAAAATTAAGAACAATCTAAGGAAAACAAGATAATGAAAAGAAAGTCAATTAAATGAAATGGAGATTCCAATATCTTAAGAAAGAAAACGACTTCTTGAAATCTAGAATTGGGCAAGAGAAATCCAGTAATGTTAAAAGTAACTAAGAAATATTAAAACAAAATCGAGGAGTTAAAAATGCATGAGAAAGTGGAACATTTCATACGTAAAACAATTAACCAAGAAAAGATGAGAATGATTGGATTACTTGAAAGCTACAATTAAAAAAGAGTCTTGATACAATAATACAAGATAAAATTTTAGAAAACTGTCCTGAAGTGTTAGAACAAGAAGAAAAATTAGTAGAAAAATTCCATTGACCACCATGTGAAAGAAATCCTTCAAGTAAAATCTACACAAATATCATAACCAAATTCCCAAAACCCCAGATCAAAGAGAAAATATTATGAGCCACAGCAAAGTTAAGCACAATTCTGAATGAAAAAAATGAACATTCAACAAATTGCCAGATATTGAGGATTTTGTTGCAACAAGACTTGAACTTAGTAGAAAATTTGACATACAAGATCCAAGAGAAATATAAGGAAAACAACAAAGACTACTTACAATGGACTCAATGAGAACAAACTAGCTTTTTTATATGTGAAAATATAAACCGTATTTCTAAGACTGTCAGTAATTGGGTAGCTCAAAAGAAAGAATGGGGTAACAATGAGTATGGTGTGATTTTAAAAAAGCAAAACTGTGTGGAAAAGGGGAGAAAGAGTAATTGTCTTTTCCAAATGAGTTGTGAGGGGAAGAACTGACATGGAGGAATTAGATGGGGTAGGAAGGCTGATAGTTCTGGAAACCTACTTACTCCCAATATGAATGGGTTAAAAAGAGAACAATCTGTATCTCTCCAGAAGGGGATAAAAGTCTTCTAAATTCATCAAGAAATCAGAAGGCAAGGAGATTGAGGGTAGAGGATAAGGGAGCGATTTTGATGGACCCCTACTCACATAAAATATCGGTTAAAGAGAAAACAATATAAAAATCAAAAGTACATAAAATCTCTTAAATTTATTTTTTTAAAAAAAGATGGTGAGGGAATAGGATAAGGAGGGAATAGAATTGTGAGTAGATGATAAGACTGGAATAAAGTGTGTAGATTAATGGGAAAGGGATGAAGAAGGAACAACATATCTATTTGAAAGTTTATAAACGTCATTTGAATTCAGATAGAAACAAGAGGATAAGAAGAAAGAATGAAGGGAAATGACAAGGAAAGATTTGTTTATGGGGGGAATAGATTAAACAGGTCAAGGTAGCAGGGAAACCAAGCATAATAGGATATAAAAGACAAACACAAATATAAAAGGTCAGGATAAGGGAATCAGTGATTAAAAGCAAAACAGACCCTTGAGGAGGGACGGGATAAAAAGAAAGAAGAAACTGAAACAAATCTGATGGAGAGAAATATGCAGTTAGTGATCATAACTATAAATTGGAAAGAGATGAGCTCCCCCATAAAAGAGAAGTAGATAGCAAGTTGGATTGCAAATCAGATCTCAACAATGTGCCTTTTAGAAGAAACCCGCTGACATAGTAAGACTCACAGAGTCAAAAATAAGGGATTGTCTTCCTCCCTTTCCCCCTCCCTAAAGTTGTGAGCAATTTGCTATATGTTAAAAATGTGTAATCATGTAAAATACATTTCCATATTAGTCATTTTGTGGAAGAAACAGACCAAAAGAAAAAAATATATATATAAATGAAGAAAGTGAAAATAGTATGCAGTTATCTGTACTCAGAGTCCCTAAATTCTTTCCTAGATGTGGATAGCTTTTTCCTCAGGATTCCTTTGTAGTTATCTCAGACCAATATGTTGCTGAAAAGAGCTAAGTCTTCATAATTGATAATCCTTCTATGTTGTTGTTAATGTGTACCTCATTCTCTGGGCTCTGCTTATTTCAGTTTGTGACAATTTGTGGAAACCTTTCCAGCTTGTTTTCCCCTGAAATCTCCCTGCTTATCATTTCTTACAGCACAATAGTCTTCCATTCCATTCATATATCCAAACTTCTTCAACCATTCCCCAATTGATCAGCATCTCCTCAATTTACAATCCTCAACACCACAAAAAGAGCCATTATAGATATATTTTGTATAAGTAGGTTCTTTCACCTTTTTAACAATCTCTCTGGGATACTTATTTACTAGTGGTATTGTTGGATTAAAGGGTATGCACAATATGATTGCCTTTTGGACATAGCTCTGAATTGCTCTCCAAAATGGTTGGAACAGTTCACAAACCCAACAACCATGCACTGAATTCCCAATTTCCCCACATTCTCTCCAACATAGATTATTTTCATTATGTCGTATTGGGAAATCTAATTATCTTGAAGTAGTACCTCAGAGTTGTTTGGACTTGCATTTCCATAATAAGTAGTGATTTAGAGCCATCTTTCCTATGACTATATAGTTGGATTTCTTCATTTAATGAAAGAAAAAAATAAGAAAATAAAAAAGCAAACAAACTGTAGCGAGCTGTCGTCTCCAGAAGCTGCTGGATCGCTCTCTGGGAAGAGATCTGCTGTGTCTTCTACTCAAATCTCTCCGACAGATTCTTCTTCCTGTAACGAACCGTTGTCTCCAGGCAGTTGCTGTTAACTCTTGTCCAGAGAAGTGACTTCCCTTCCTGCAGAGAGCCCCGTCAAGCCTGATGCAATGCAGAGTCTTTCTTCTTGAATCCTGGCTCTGAATCTCCTCCAGCTCTTATCCTTCTCCAGGCCTATCTGCTCTCTGGGCCCAGTGCTATCTCTTTTATCCTCCCAGAGAATGGGCGTGGGATAATGCAAGGGCTTCTGGGAAGAACCACCCCAGCCAATGAGCTTGCCCCCTCTATCAAGTCAACCTGAGTTCTCACCTTGTAATTGTCCAGAAAACCTGAATTCTCACCTTGTCACTGTCCAGACAACCTGAGTTCTCACTTAGTAATCCTAACATCTCCCCCTTTCTTTTGATTTAGAACATAGGACAGTCATGACCTTGAAACATAAATCCATCAATATGGGAAGTATTACAGATAATTACATAAATGACCTTGAAACATAAATCCATCAATATGGGAAGTATTACAGATAATTACATAAATTACATAAGCACATAGTAACATAGTAACATAACACATGCTAGAAGTATATAACATAATCATAAATTGAAAATTTATAAATGTCCATAAGTCCATTGTCCATTAGTCTCATCTTGTGTGAGGAAGTCCAATGATTCCTGTTGGTTTTAAAGTTCTTTAACAGTCTTTTTATTAGCCATGCTCTTTCAGTGTCAGATGTTTCTTAGATCTTCTCCTTTATTTTGAGGTCTTTCTCTTTTTCTGTCTCTCTCTGATGGATAAGGCGAATATGACTCGTTGGCACCCATCTGATTCCTTCTCCTGCTGAAGAAATACAAGCAAACCCTCTCCCCCAGGCAGTTAACCTATCTGGTCTCTTCCATTCACCACTTTCTGGATCTCTCCACATCACCTGGCGATTATCTAAGGACAGTGGAGATGCTCTCACTGGACACTGCCCTTCTGGTGGGTTATAAAACCTGTCTGCTGGAGCCAGTGCATCTTTGTCAAAAATTAGAAAATTAATGGTATAGAGAACTAAATTTAGAAGTTCCCTAGGGCTACCTGTGGCTCCCCCTTTCTTTTGTTTTTGGAGGAGTGTCTTAATATCTCTGTTTCTTCTCTCTACTATTGCCTGCCCTTGAGGATTAAAGGGTATGCCCGTGGTATGTAAAATCTTATACTGTGCACAAAAGTGTGTAAAATGTTTGGACGTATATGCAGGTCCATTGTCTGTTTTTATTGCTTGTGGCACACCCATAATTGCAAAAGCCTGTATAAGGAATTCAGTGACCACTCGGGCTGTCTCTTTTGCTGCTGGCATTGCAAATGTGAATCCTGAAAAGGTGTCTACCACTACATGGATAAAAGATAGACGACCAAAAGATTTATAATGGGTCACATCCATTTGCCAGATTTCATTGGGTCTCAAACCACGAGGATTCTTCCCTGGAGGGAGTGTAGGAGCATGGAAAGGAAGACAAGCTGTACAGCTTTTTACTATGCCCCTAGCTTCCTCTCTTGTGATTCCAAATTGTAAACGTAAAGCTCGAGCAGCCTGATGATATTTAGAATGAGATTCTTGTGCTTCCTGAAATAAAGGACTACTGGCTAACATGGTTAGAAGGCTATCTGCCTTTGAATTTCCATCAAAAATGGGACCTGGAAGTCCACTATGTGAGTGGACATGCAAGATATAAATCTTGCCTGGATGTTTTCTCACTTGCTCTTGAAGTTCCTTAAAGAGCTGATAAATATTGGAGGCTGCAAATTTTATTTGGGCTGTGGCAATTCTTTGTACTACACCTACTGAATAGGCTGAATCAGTAATTATATTTACGTCTCCTGGGTAATAAGTGAGAGCTAGCATGATAGCAAATAATTCATTCTGTTGAGTGGATTGAAAAGGAGTCCTGATTACTCTCTTTATGGTTAAATCATGAGAGTATATGGCACAAATATTTTCTTTGGAGGCATCTGTAAAGATTGTTGGTCCTTTAAGAGGAACCTTAGAAACCTTTTCTTCAAAAATCCACCGCCAATTATGTAGTAGCCGGGTTATCTTTAATGGAGATTCATGTGCAAAATTTGGAGCGGTGGCCAATAAAATTTGCCATTCTGGGATGGTCTCACAGCATACATTAATTTGTGCGTTAGTATAGAATGTGTATATTTTTTCAGGACTTACTCCAGATAATCGTGTTACTCTCTTAATAGCCTTTAATAAAATCCTAGCCACAAGCACTGGGTAAGGTGTAAGGCTTTGTTCTGGTTGTGCTGGGAGGTTCACCCACTCAATCACACTGTCTCCTTGGTGAAGGACTGCTGTGGGTGCCTCTTTTGTAGCAAAAACTGATATTTCCAAGGGTTTTTGAGTGACTCTTTCAACCACATTGGATAAAGCCAGTTCAACTTCTCTCAAAGCCTTTTGTGCTTCTTTTGTAAGCTGGCGTGGTGAATTTAAAGCACTGTCTCCCCTTAAAATGTCATATAGAGGTTGTAGTTGATTGGTAGTTAAGCCTAACACTGGACGCATCCATTGGATATCTCCTATTAATTTTTGAAAGTCATTTAAGGTGTTCAACTTCTCTGTTCTTAAAGAAAGCTTTTGTACTGTGAGTGTCTTAGGATATACTTCATATCCTAAATATTGAAAAGGAGCATGTCTTTGAATTTTTTCTGTAGCTATATGCAGTTTGTAGTACTTAAGTGTTTCCATGGTCCTTTGTAGACATGCCTCTAACATTTGTTCCTCAGGTGCACATCCCAAAATATCATCCATATAATGTAACAATATTACTTTTGGAAAGGCTTTTCTTACTGGAGCAAGAGCAGCTGCAACATACATTTGGCACATAGTAGGGCTGTTTTTCATTCCCTGTGGCAAAACTGTCCATTCATATCTTTTATAAGGCTCGGCCAAATTAACACTAGGCACTGAAAAAGCAAATCTTTTCATATCCTTCTTATCTAGAGGAATAGAATAGAAACAATCCTTAATGTCTATAACCCATAGAGGCCATTCTCTTGGCAACTGAGTAGGAGATGGAAGTCCAGGCTGAAGAGTTCCCATAGTTTCCATCTGTTCATTTACTCTTCTTAGATCAGTTAACATCCTCCATTTTCCAGATTTCTTTTTCACCACAAATACTGGGGAATTCCAAGGACTTAGAGAAGGCCGCAAGTGTCCTTGGTCAAGTTGTACTTGCACTATGTCTAATAAGGCCTGAATTTTATCACTTCTTAAGGGCCACTGTTCTACCCACACTGGTGAATCAGTCTTCCACTGAATAGGAACTGGTGAAAGTGCAGGTAGGCCTTCAACAGCAGCCCTGCCTAAAAAGCCGAAGTGCTTATTTGTAATCCTATCTGCTGTAAAATGTCTCTTCCCCACAGATTGATGGGGATTTTTTCAACCACAAAAGGAGTAAAAGCTCCTGTTTCTCCTTCAAATACCCATCTCAAAGGCCTAGCACTAACTTCTGCTGCTATTGATCCTCCCACCCCAGACATATAGGTGTCTGCTTTAATCTTTGGCCAGTGACCGGGCCAATTGGCACTTCTAATAACTGTACGATCTGCACCCGTGTCTACCAATCCTTCAAATGGTATTCCATTTATATAAATAGTAAGCATAGGTCTGTCAGCTGTCACAGCTGCTGTCCAATATATTCCTGGATTTTGTTCATTGGAGTCAAAATCTAGGCGACTATCACTAGGTTACTTATTAGGGGTCCGTAACAATAAGCCTGATGCTACTACTTCTCCTGGTTGATAAATCACACGTTGTCTGCCTGTGTTAGTGACTGGGATATTAGATACACTTTCTCCAGTCTCCCACATCAGTGTATGGATAGACACTGTTTTGTAGGCACTCTCAGAAGGTGAAATGGTCAAGCCTACTGTGCCTGGAGGCAAAGGATCCATAGGCTCAACAGGAACAGATTTCACTTCTCCAGGGAGTATCTCGGTAGTCTCTACTGCACACAACTCTATTTTTCCTAATTTCAATCCCTTTCTTCCATCTGATTGCCTTTTGGCTGATTGATCATGTCTTAAAATTCTCTGGATGTAACTTCGGCTGCCATCATGCCCCACTTGGGGGGCTGAAGCTGGGCCCCACCTGTCATTTCCCTGGGTCAATCTACATTCGGAGGCCCAGTGGAGGCCCTTGTGACATTTTGGACATGGAGTTTTGGGTCTTCTCTCACCCTGTCTTCTCACTGTATCTCCATATCTACACTGAGCTCTTAGATGTCCAATTTTTCCACATTGAAAACATCGCCGAGTTTCTCTAGAAGTCCCTTGCCAGGAGGGACCCTGCCTTTCCACATTCATCATTGTCCGGGTGTAAAAAGCATTTGTTCCCACTGTAGCACAGCGTCTTATGATCTCCTCTAAAGGAGCATCTTTGTCTAATCCCCATATAATTCTTTTGCAAATCTCATTGGCATTTTCCTTAGCCAGATGTCTGGTCATTATTTCTGTAGCTGCATTTTCTCCAATAGTTCTTTTGACGGCAGTTTGCAAATGTCCCACAAAATCTGCAAAAGGTTCATTGGGACCTTGCTCTATTTTAGTGAAAGCCTCTCCACGATCTTTCTGTCCAGGGAGGACACCCCAAGCTTTTATTGCAGCCTTAGCAATTTGCTCATATATTGTCATGGTATAATTAATCTGTTCCGAATTCTCTCCATACTGACCTTCACCAGCTAAGTGCTCAAAAGTGAATTGTGTGTTAACTCCTATTTCCAAATTGCATCTGACTTGAATTTTACATAATTCATGAAATTTCGAAAGCCATAATAAATTTTCTCCAGGTTCCAGGCATATCCTTGCTATGGATTTCCAATCATTTGGGGTTAGGACTTCATAAGACAAACCATCTAGTAACATTTTAACATAAGCTGATGTAGCCCCATAAAGGGTACAACCTTTTTTCAAATCCTTAATTTTATTCAAATCTAAAGGTGCATATCTTCTCCTTTTTTTTTACCTACAGAGTCAATATTTTCAATCACAGGATATGCATGTATAAAATCACTTATATCCTGTCCTTCTCTCTTAGCTTTAACCAATGCTTTTTCTAATCTTGTCATAGGCTTAGGCTGCTTCACAGGAGATTCTGTTTGAATTTCTGTCTCTTCCCCTCCTCCTTCTTCCTCCACCTCTGAAGGGTTAATTGAGGGAGGAGATGGGAGGTGCTCCTGTTGCTGTTGCTCAGAATTGTACTTAACTTCATTGTTATCTGATTCATCCTTTTCACCTAGTTTAGTTGACACCTCCCCATTTTGCTCCTTCATCTCTTCCTTTAGAATAACATTGTTTAAAGCCATTTGGATTAAATTGTAGGTATGAATTGTATCTTTGGAAACTGAGTTTGGCCTGGAATTATAGTGTTCACCTAATTGCTTTCCTACTAATTCCCATTCATCTGGATCCAATTCTTCTTCCAGAGAAAAAGAAGGACATATAACCTTCACAGTTCTTAAAAGTTCAGTAATCTCCTCTAAAATTATAATCAATCCTTGGCTTTTCATAACCTTGATGATGCTCTCTAAACATTTTCCTTGAACAGAAGGTGTTTGCCCCATTTCACTATAAGATATTGCTGGTTTAGCCCTTAACAAGTTCCTTATTTATCTATTAGCACACTCAATTAATCTTTAACAAAGTTTCCTCGTTACTCACGGTTCTGGGTCAGAGAGACTGAGATCTAGATCGGAAGCTTTTCCACTGGAATCAGGACCGTGTCTGTCCCTGTTCGGGCGCCAAATTGCAAAGGTCTGGTCTAGCTCCTCTTGTCAGGATAAGCAAAAGTCCTTGCCCCACGTGTGGACGCCAAATGTAGCGAGCTATCGTCTCCAGAAGCTGCTGGATCGCTCTCTGGGAAGAGATCTGCTGTGTCTTCTACTCAAATCTCTCCGACAGATTCTTCTTCCTGTAATGAACCGTTGTCTCCAGGCAGTTGCTGTTAACTCTTGTCCTTAGAAGTGACTTCCCTTCCTGCAGAGAGCCCCGTCAAGCCTGATGCAATGCAGAGTCTTTCTTCTTGAATCCTGGCTCTGAATCTCCTCCAGCTCTTATCCTTCTCCAGGCCTATCTGCTCTCTGGGCCCAGTGCTATCTCTTTTATCCTCCCAGAGAATGGGCGTGGGATAATGCAAGGGCTTCTGGGAAGAACCACCCCAGCCAATGAGCTTGCCCCCTCTATCAAGTCAACCTGAGTTCTCACCTTGTAATTGTCCAGAAAACCTGAATTCTCACCTTGTCACTGTCCAGACAACCTGAGTTCTCACTTAGTAATCCTAACACAAACAAACAACAACCAAAAGACAAAAGTACTATGCTGTGATCCACATTCAATCTCCATTATCCTCTATGTGGCTGCTGATGGCTCTTTTCATCACAAGTCTATTGAATTTACCTTGAATCACCTCATTATTGAAAATAGCCAACTCCATCACAGTTGATCATGAAATCGTGTGTACAGTGCTCTCTTGGGTCTGCTCAATTTGCTTACAATTAGTTCATTTGAGTCTCTCCAGGCTTTTCAGAAATCAGCCGGCTCATCATTTCTTATACCACAACAATATTCCATTACACTCATAAACCATAACTTATTCAGCTATTCCCCAACTGGGTTGCTACAAACATTTTTGCACATGTAGTTCTTTTTCCTTTTTTTATCATTTCTTTGACATACAGACCCTGTCAATACCTTTATGGATCAAAGTGTATTGGGTTTATTTTTTTAAAAAACAAAAGAATATTATTTGTCATATAACATGGCTCTCCACCATGGTAAAAGGGAGGGACACATGCTGCATTCTGGCAATGTAAAATATAGAAAACATTAATAAAATAAATTAAGAAAGAAATCAAGAATCTTGAGGATAATAACGGAGGGGGGAAGGAGGAAAGAAACAGGTTTGAGTTAATGATTACCAGTAGCAGATCTCAAAATTAGCTAGAAATCAGGGATTATGAAAACAATTGTTGTTGTTCTTTGGCCAGGTCTGACTATTTGAGATCCCACTTCAGGTTTTCTTGGTACAGATACTGGAATATTTTGTCATTTCCTTCTGTAGTTCATTTGACATGTGAAAAACTGAGGCAAATAGGGTTAACAGACTAGTCTAGAGTCACATAACTAACAAGTGTCTGAGGCCAGATTTGATTAGGAATATGAGTCTTCCTGACTTCAGACCCAATGAGATACCTCGCTACCCAGGAAGCAATTGGAACTTGCTCAAAATTGAGACACTGACCACCAGAAAAGATAAGGTATATGATGTACAGAAGCAAACAGATGAAATAAGATGTCAGGGTGATAAATACAAACACAATAATTGTGGAGAGGGGTGTAGGAGAAGACACATTTTTCAAGGATAATAATACATAATAAAGGAGATGGGATGAGGGAAAAGCCTTTTGCCATAAATTTGAAAGGACACCAACACCTCACACCATCTATTAAATTAAACTACAAAGAGATACATGAAAATATATGGAAAGGGGGAACCAATAGGAAATCAGAGGAGCAACAGCGAAATCACTGTTCAACTCTATGGACAGGGGAAGAAATCATGAAAGAGCAAGCAATGGATAAGATTGCAGAGCATAAAATGGACAACTTGGCTTTTAACAAGTGGAAATGTTTTACAATGAGAATGGTAATAGTTGAATGAGGAAAAATATCTTTTCAGTCAAATCCTTTAAGTGCTGTTACAGATGTGTTAGAAATAATACCTTGAACCCTCAAAATGGCTCAATGAACAAACTCAGGATGAATGAAGCAATAGAACTTTTACATACACTCCTGCAAGAGAGTGTGTGAAAACTCCATAGAGTTTATCCATACCTCACAAGTATCAGTCAACAATTATAGTTTGTAATGTCTCCCTAACCACCCCCTCCTTCTCCTGGTCCTTTTTCTCTTCCTCCTCCTCCGAGTTTCATTGGAGGGGACGCTTCAGAAGTCTCACTCCTTATTATGTCTCCCCTCCCTGATCATACATCCCATGTTCAAAGATGCCAAGTAATCCCACCCTCAGGGTGTATAATTGAAATAAACATGATGTAGGCTTGCACAAAGCTCCTGTCCTGTCATTGACCCCCGTAAGAGGGCCAGAACTCTGGAAATTGAAGAACTAGAAGCAGGATGCTTGTAGTTAAGTACCTACTCAGTGTGATTGATTGGATAATGTTTCTCTAGTTAAACATAGACTTAATGTGATGTAATGATGTAATCACTCTAGTTGGCATATACTTAGTGTGATATGGTGATGTAATGGTTCTACTTGGCACATGCTCAGTTGCTGTAGGGATGTAATCATACTGAAATATTTAAGGGCTGAGAAGACTGGGAACTGGAAGTCTCGGCCAGAGACACAGAGAGGACTCCATCTTTGACCATCTTTGACCGAGGTCCTCTAGAGAACTACTTCGGACATTACAGACCCGCACTGGTTTTAGCCATTTTCAGTCCTGGGCCTCCTTATTAGAAATGTTATGTTTTACCTAGCTTCCTGACACACAAAGTGCTTGGATGGACTTCTGTTAACAGAATGTTTTAACCCCCTCCTTCATCCTGACTGTGTTTGTCTTTGAATAAATTATTTTGTAAATGCAAACAATACTGCTGACCAAGACAGTATAGGCCACCGATTGAACCCCCCCTCCAATTCCTGGTATTTATAGCAAAGTCACACCGTGGAAATGGAACATTGTTCTCCCATCGTTTCTCACATATGCAACATATACAAGGAACTGATGGCAACATACAAGATAAAGAGCTATTCTCTAATAGAGCAAAGGATATGAATGGGAAGTTTTCAAAGGAAATTGACAAAAACATCCATAACTTTTAAATTTTGCCTCAATAACAAAGGGGAGAAGGGTACAATGGAGATAGACAGAAATGTCAATTTAAGTAGAGAGCCCAACCTCTGATTAAATCTTTGAAAACTTCCTCACCCATCATGTTTCATTTAAACAAAATTTTATAAAACTACAGAAGAGAGAGGCTGACTGAGGCAGGACAGTCCATTAGGCCTCGGCTCACTTTCCAGATGAGCTCATGGATGTAAGATGGTACACTTCTTCACAGATCATAGAATGTCAGACTGGACACGTCCTCACAATGAGAGATCTGAGAGCTCCCAGAGATAAGAGAGTAAGAAATGTCAGAGCTGAAAGGGACCTTGGAACACAAATGTCAGAGTTTGGGAGGGTTATGTTAGCATCACAGAATGCCAGAGCTGAAAGGAGCTTTGGAGCCCAGAATGAGATTGTTCCAGGGGCAGCTCTGATTATAGAAAGCCTGGCCACACTACAAGGGTCTTCGGCATAGAGACAGATAGAGTTTGGAGGATCTTCAGATCTCTGAATATCATTATTAGAAGGGAATAGACCTAAGCTCACACAGTTTGTGCTAGACATCTTCCAAGTTAGGGAGTGACTCGGAGATCATGTCTACTGTTCTAGTCGGGTATGATTTTTGAAACTTGGAAGCTAATTAAGACCAAACATTTCTTCCCACTATCTGCTCTCTAGTGACTACGACCAGGGATGTATTTGGTGTGAATTTAGTCTACCCAGTGGGGGAGTATGACCTTCCTCCCTGTGATTTTTAGTAATAATTAAATAAGAAAGCAAAAAGAAATTTTTCTTTTGCCAGGTAACCCAAACAAACATATAAGTGTAACAAAGGCTATCGGCTTCCATTTCAGGAATGCCTGATGCTAGCCAGTTTGATGTAATCACAGCAAGTTATTTTTGAAGGGAATCACATAGGCAATGTAAATTTGAAAGGATCAAAGGTTGAAAGGATTGAAGATCCTGTGGCAAAACGCAAAATTAATGGGCCCCAGGTTGCTGGCTTCATGAAAGTGTAGAAAGTCAGATGGGGGTCTCATGCCATTTCTAATGAAAATCAAGATCAAGCCAACCCCAATCTTTGGTGAGAGGCACCTATTAGTATTCTGCAAGGAAGCAGCAGATAGTTTCCATCTCTAGTTGCCATGGTAACTGGTTGTTGCCAAGGATACCTGGCATCCTGAATTGCTGCCATTCAGTCTACCGCCTTTTCAGGCCTGCTGCATGATCCCTAGATGGGAGAGGGGAGGAAACTCCAGCTTTGTTCTCAACTGCCAGCTGGGAAGAGATATAAATGATTAGGGGCTACAAAATATAAGGAGTTACTCACACCTGAACACATATGTACACTCAGGCATATATCTCTTATATATGAAGAGACAGAGAACAAAAACAGAGAGACCTAGAGATTCATAGAGCAGAGGTGGACAGAGTCAGAGACAGAGAAACAGAAATAGAAATATAGATGCCAACTGCAGAATTGTATGCTCAAAAAGAGACAGAAATCAAGCAGCAATTGCTATGGGGACATACATCAGGGAAGAGAACAAACAACACCCCACGCACACTTGTGAACTCAGAGGGTGAATAACTGTTATTATAAATTATAATTAATTTAATATGATTATTATTTGTTATTATGGAAAGTTATTATAACAACTAACATCAGTGTTATGTTCATTAACAGATCATAGAACGTGAGATCTGGGTGAACCAAGAGACAAGAGAAAATGGAAGATCACCACTGGAAGGTCTCTGGAACACAAAATATCAGAGGTTTGGATACAAAATGCCAAGCTTTAAAGAGACTTTGGAACCCCCGAAGTCACTTTTCCAGGTTCTTCTCTGATTGTAAATAGACTGGCCACATTAGGAGGATTTTCAGCTTAGAGACACACAGAACAATACACACAATGCAGTCATTGCTAGAAGGTATTTGCTTAAGCTCACAAAGTTGTGCTAGAGTCCTTCCCAGGTAGGGAGTGGAGGGTGAAGTCAGTTACTACCTTTGCTCAAGATGCTTGCTCCTTCAAAGCTACTTAAAACCAACTTCTTCCTCCCACCATCTGATTTTGGGCAGAACCTGGGATTTATAAGGGACAAGTGTACTCTACATAGCCCTGGAGAGATTACTAAACAAAAGCAAAATCAAGACTTTTTTTTTTTTTTTTTACTTGAGGGATAGTGCAAAGGAATTTAAGTAAGTCACAGCTTACTCCCTGCCATTAGGAGAGAGACTGATCCTTGCTGGTTTGGGCCAATCATTGCATTATTGCTGAGCAGAATCTATGAGTCAAGGTAAATGCTAAAAGACAAAAAGGCATGGAATCTCCCTGTGCCAAAATTCCAACCACTGGGCCCCAGGATGCTTGCCCCTGGCTTGTCCAAAAGGAAGCTCACCTTTTCCAATGGATATCCAGATTAGGTCAGCCACACACATTTTCATGGACTATAATCTCTCTAAAGGCAAAATAATTGAGCATCCAAGAAGACTGAAGCAGCTTGTTCTAATCACTGATTGTCATGGTGACTGTTGCCAAGGCCACCTGGAATCCTGAGTTCCAGACATTCATGGTTCCACTTCACCAGGCCTTCATTATGATCCATGGGTGAGAGAATGGGAAGGCTTCTTCATAGCTTTGTCCTGCTCTGGCAGCTGGGAGCAGATCTGAATCACCAGGGGCTGGAAATTATCCCACATGTACACACAGACACGGTGATTATTGACATACAGAAAACAAAATAGAGACATCAAGATACAGAGATAGAGACAGGCAGAACCAGAGCCAGAGAAAGAATATTAGAGTTACCAAGGAGACCCATCAGACAAGCTGCTGTTCCTATGAGATGTATCAAGGAGGGGAATAATACCATCCCAGGCACTCTGGTAACCTCCCTGATCTCCTCCAGGCCAGGGAGAGGAAACTGAGGCCCAATATAGTCAGGAAGTTCCCCAGCGTCATTCAAGTACTAAGCATCAGAGGCGGAATTAACCCATTAACTGATTCTATAGCAGCCAAATTTCTTTCTAGAATGCAATTCTTTTAAATCTCCACAAGGAAAAAGTATAAGACCTTAAGCTTCCATCAACATTGAGAAAGATGGACACCATGTTTTGGTAGTGGGAGGGAAAATGTATTGCACAGAGAAAGGGCAAGTAGGGAAAGAATAAACAACCAAAATAAAAGGAAGCAAAAAAGAGGCTGTGAAACGCTTTGAATGCCAAACAGAGGATTTTATGTCATCATACACACACACACACATACATACACACACACACACACACACACAATCAGCTTGAACCTATTTCTATATTAGTCATGTTGTGAACAGAATCAGAACAAAAGAGAAACATGCAAGAAAGGAAAAAAAAACAACTGCAAAAAACTGAAAATATGCTTTAATATGTATTCAGATTACATAGTGGTTTCTCCAGAGGGGGGTAGCATTTTCCATCATCAATCTTTTGGAAGTGACTTAGATCATTGTATTTCTGAGAGTTGCAAAGCCTATAAAAGTTGATCATCTCCACAGTGTTGCTGTTTCTGTGCATACATTTCTCTTAGTTGTTCTCACTTCACTCAGCATCATTTCATTTAACTCTTTCCATGTTGTTCTGAAATATACCTGCTGATCATTTCTTATAGAACAATAGTATTTTAGGATATTTCCAACCACATTTTGTTCAGCCATTCCCCAATTAATGGGCATCTTCTCAATTTCCAGTTCTCTGCCAGCACAAACATTTCTGTAGGTGTGAGTCCTTTTGGTAAGAAATTACTCCACTAGACTTGGAAGGGTCAAATCAAAACTCTTTAAACAACAGAAGTGAGTGACTATAGTAGAAGTGTGCTTCTGCAAGGGCAAACTGTGAATCACAAGAACTCTTTCCTGACCTGGAACTGTGAAGTGGATCCCTGCTCCACTGAGGCTGCAAGCTGTACTGTGCTAATCATCCTTTTCCCCCTGGGACTGCAACCCAAGACTGCTACCCTGATCTAAGGATAGGTAAAAGACACAGTCTCACCTCAGTGTGAGCAAAAAACCCGGGTTTTCTCCTTCTGACCTGTTGTTTGTTTCTCTTATGGCCTGAGAGCTTGCCACCAAGCTGTGGTACTACTTGTCTCCACTTCTTAAGCAAGAATTCTACTACTTTGTGTTCTTGTTATTTGTTTTGTATTGGTGTGTGTGTGTGTGTGTGTGTGTGTGTGTGTGTGTGTGTGTATAAAATCCATTCTTTCTTTGTAACAATGACTTTTCTGGGATATATGCCTAGAAGTAGAATCTGTGAGTCAAAGATTATAGAAATTTTTGCTATATTTTTCTATATATATATCTCAACAATTCTATATTGCTTTCCATAATGGTTATTATTGTAGTTGATAGCTTGATTAAATATCCTTGAGTGTGTTTTCATTGACACATCTTAATCTTTCTCATCTTCTGCCATCATTTCTAGTTTTCTGGGTATGAGGTAAAAATTTCAGAATTATTTTAATATATATTTGTTGATGGTATTAGTGTTTTAGAACCTTTCTATGGTTATTAATAGTTTGTAATTCTTTTGATAACTATTTCATCATTTTATTTGGTCAATTATTTAGTAGAGTATAACAACATAATAGAGAGATGTATACATATATAGAAATATGAGTGTGCAAACATGTGTATATATAAATATACACATAAATATAAATGCATACAATGCATGTACACACATATGTTAGTTGTCTTTATAGGATGACACCACAATACTATATTATAATACCAAATTCTTATCTGAGAAATCTGAAATAAAGATTTGTTCCTTGAAAAAAAAAAAAAAGAACAAGGGCAAAATATTTTATATCTGTCCCAACTGCTAAGTCTGTCCCCTCTTTCCCCATAGACAGAGTACAATAGCGTGCACAACTTCCAGGTTCAACTTTAACATATTTACCCTTTGTCAGCTACACCTTCTACATCACTCCTTCTATCACAATTAAAATGAGTGCTCACTCTTCCCAGAGGAGAAAGTCAATATTCTTTTTTTAAAATTTAATTTAATTTAATTAAATTTTTTATTATAGCTTTTTTTTTTTTACAAGAAATATACATGGGTAATTTTTCAGCATTGACTTTCTTTTTTTTTTTTTTTTTTTTGCTCTTTGAATAATACTTTATATATATATATATATATATATATATATATATATATATATATATATTATAATATTATCCCTTGTATTCATTTTTCCAAATTACGCCCCCTCCCTCTATTCCCTCCCCCCGACGACAGGCAATACCATACATTTTACATGTGTTACAATATAGTCTAGGTACAATACATGTGTGCGAATATCATTTTCTTGCACAATAAACATTAGAATCCGAAGGTATATGCAACCTGGGCAGACAGATATTAGTGCTAACAATTTTCATTCCCCTCCCAGTGTTTCTTCTCTGGGTGTAGCTACCTCTGTCCATCATTGATCAACTGGAAGTGAGTTGGATCTTCTTTATGTTGAAGATTTCCACTTCCATCAGAATACATCCTCATACAGTATTGTTGTTGAAGTGTACAGTGATCTTCTGGTTCTGCTCATTTCGCTCAGCATCAGTTGATTTAAGTCTCTCCAGGCCTCTCTATATTCCTCCTGCTGGTCATTTCTTACCGAGCAATAATATTCCATAACCTTCATATACCACAATTTACCCAACCATTCTCCAACTGATGGACATCCATTCATCTTCCAGTTTCTAGCTACAACAAAAAGAGCTGCCACAAACATTTTGGCACATATATGTCTCTTTCCGCTCTTTAGTATTTCTTTGGGATATAATCCCAGTAGTAGTGCTGCTGGGTCAAAGGGTATGCACAGTTTGATAACTTTTTGGGCATAATTCCAGATTGCTCTCCAGAATGGCTGGATTCTTTCACAACTCCACCAGCAATGTATTAGTGTCCCAATTTCCCCACATCCCCTCCAACATTTGTCATTATTTGTTCCTGTCATCTTAGCCAATCTGACAGGTGTGTAGTGGTATCTCAGAGTGGTCTTAATTTGCATTTCTCTGATCAGTAGTGATTTGGAACACTCTTTCATGTGAGTGGATATAGTTTCAATTTCTTCCTCTGAGAATTGTCTGTTCATATCCTTTGACCATTTATCAATTGAGGGAGATTGAAGAAAAATGGGGAAAGGAAAGGGAAGTTATGATAGAGAATAACAACGTCCTGGAATTGGAGTTGGAAAAAATAAAGAATTCACAGGAGATGCAGGGAAACAAAATTAGTGAATTAGAAAAGGTTAAAAAAACACAGGAAAGTAGGATTTCTGAATTGGAAAAGATAAAAAAGTCTCAAGAAAATAGAATTTCTGAATTGGAAAAAGAAAATAATTCTCAAAAAAAAAATTAGGGAAATGGAAAAAAACTCAATAGAGCAAAATAATTCATTTAAAAACGAAATTGGGCATTTACAAAAAGAACTAAAAACTGTGAAAGAAGAAAATAACTCCTTAAAAGTCAGGATGGAACAAATAGAAATGAATGATTCACAGAGAACCCAAGAATCAGTCAAACAAAACAAAAAAATGAGAAGCTGGAGAACAACGTCAAATACTTACTGGGAAAATCTATAGACCTGGAAAATAGATCTAGGAGAGATAATCTGCTGATTATTGGACTTCCAGAAAACTATGACCAAAAAAAGAGCCTAGATTCTATTTTACAGGAAATTATCAAAGAGAACTGTCCAGAGATAATAGAAACAGAAGGGAAAGTAGATGTGGAAAGAATTCATCGAACTCCTTCTGAAATAGACCCTAAAAAAAGAACACCACGGAATATTGTGGCTAAGCTGCAGAATTACCACACAAAGGAGAAAATCCTGCAAGCAGCTAGAAAAAAACAATTTAAATACCAAGGTGCCACAATAAGGGTCACCCAAAATCTGGCTGCCTCCACATTAAAAGATAGAAGGGCCTGGAACCTGATATTCCGAAAGGCAAAAGATCAAGGACTGCAACCAAGAATGAACTACCCAGCTAAGTTTAGCATCTTTTTCCATGGAAGAAGATGGTCATTCAATGAAACAGAGGAATTCTATATGTTTCTAAGAAAAAAACCAGACTTAAACAAAAAATTTAATCTACATCCACAAGACTGAAGAAAACAGAAAAAGGTACACAGAACCCTTGAGAACTGTAACTCTGTTGTGGGTATATAAAAAATACTCAAGGATAATTTGATTTTACTGATATAAAAGAAAAAAAGGGGGGTGTGGTAAAGGGAAGGAGGTCGGTTCAGAAAAAGGGGAAGGAGTGATAAAAAGAGGGAAACTACATCCCAGGAAGAGACATAGAAAATACACCATATCTGAGGGAACTTAGTGAGGGGGAGAATCATTGTGTGAATGTTACTCTCATCAGAAGAGGCTCAAAGAGTAAATAATTAACATATTTGTTTTTCAGAGAATTTTCTCTCACCTCATTAAAAGGGGGGAGAGGAAAAGGGGAAAGGAAAAGGAGAATAAGTGAAGGGACTTGGAGGGGGGGGGAGGGATCCTAAAAAAAAAAAAAAGAGGGAGGGTTGCGCGTCACAAGGGGGGTCTGTAAAATAAATATCGGGGAGGGGGATCAGGGGGGTCAAGGGAAAAAAGTATAATCTGGGGATAATACGATGGCAGGAAACACAGAATTAGTAATTTTAACTGTAAATGTAAATGGGATGAACGATCCCATCAAACGGAGACGGATAGCAGATTGGATCAAAAAACAGAACCCTACAATATGTTGTCTACAGGAAACACACTTAAAGCAGGGAGATACATACAGAGTAAAGGTAAAAGGTTGGAACAGAGCCTATTATGCTTCAGGTAAAGCCAAAAAAGCAGGGGTAGCTATCCTTATCTCAGATCAAGCAAAAGCAGAAGTAGATCTCGTTAAAAAAGATAAGGAAGGAAACTATATCCTGCTGAAAGGTAGCATAAATAATGAAGCCATATCAATACTAAACATATATGCACCAAGTGGTATAGCATCTAACTTTCTAAAGGAAAAGTTAAGAGAACTGCAAGAAGAAATAGACAGTAAAACTATAATAGTGGGAGATCTCAACCTTGCACTCTCAGATTTAGACAAATCAAACCACAAAACAAACAAGAAAGAAATTAAAAAAGTAAATAGAACATTAGAAAAACTAGGTATGATAGACCTTTGGAGAAAACTGAATGGCAATAGGAAGGAATATACTTTCTTCTCAGCAGTTCATGGATCCTATACAAAAATTGACCATATATTAGGACATAAAGATCTCAAAATTAAATGTAGGAAGGCAGAAATAATAAATGCCTTCTTCTCAGATCACAATGCAATAAAAGCTACATTCAGTAAAAAGTTAGGGGTAAATAGACCAAAAAGTAATTGGAAACTGAATAATCTCATCTTAAAGAATGACTGGGTGAAAGAGCAAATTATAGAAACAATTAACAATTTCACCCAAGATAATGATAATGATGAGACATCATATCAAAATCTTTGGGATGCAGCTAAAGCAGTAATAAGGGGAAATTTTATATCTTTAGAGGCTTATTTGAAGAAAATTGAGAAAGATAAGATTAACGAATTGGGCTTACAACTTAAAAGGCTAGAAAAAGACCAAATTATAAACCCCCAACCAAAAATTAAACTCGAAATACAAAAATTAAAAGGAGAAATCAATAAAATTGAAAGTAAAAAAACTATTGAATTAATAAATAAAACCAAGAGTTGGTTTTATGAAAAAGCCAATAAAATAGATAAACCTTTGGTAAATTTGATCAAAAAAAAGAAAGAGGAAAATCAAATTGATAGTCTTACAAATGAAAAGGGGGATCTTTCCACCAATGAAGAGGAAATTAGAGAAATAATAAGGAGTTACTTCGCCCAACTTTATGCCAATAAATTTGATAACTTAAGTGAAATGGATGACTTTCTCCAAAAATATAGGCTCCCTAGATTAACAGAGGAGGAGATAAATTGCTTAAATAGTCCCATTTCAGAAAAAGAAATAGAACAAGCTATTAATCAACTCCCCAGGAAAAAATCCCCAGGGCCAGATGGATTCACATGTGAATTCTACCAAACATTTAAAGAACAATTAGCCCCAATGTTATATAAATTATTTGAAAAAATAGGGGATGAAGGAGTCCTACCAAACTCCTTTTATGACACAGACATGGTACTGATACCTAAACCTGGTAGATCGAAAACTGAGAAAGAAAATTATAGACCACTCTCCTTAATGAATATTGATGCTAAAATCTTAAATAAGATATTAGCAAAAAAACTTCAGAAAATCATCTCCAAGATAATACACTATGATCAAGTAGGATTTATTCCAGGAATGCAGGGCTGGTTTAATATTAGGAAAACTATTAATATAATTGACCATATTAATAATCAAATTAATAAGAACCATATGATCATCTCAATAGATGCAGCATTGACTTTTGCAAAACCTTCTGTTCCAATTTTTCCCCTCCTTCCCCCCACCTCCTCCCCTACATGGCAGGTAGTCCAATACATGTTAAATATGTTAAAGTATATGTTAAGTACAATATATGTATACATATTTATATAGTTATCTTGCTGCACAAGAAAAATTGGATGTAGAAATAAGGTAAAAATAACTTAAGAAGGAAAACAAAAATGCAAGCAAACAATAACAGAAGGAATGGAAATGCTATGTCGTCGTCCACACTCAATTCCTGTAGTTCTTTCCCTGGGTGTATCTGGTTCTATTCACTACTGAGCCATTGGAACTAATTTGGATCATCTTATTGTTGAAGCAGCCATGTCCATCAGGATTGATAATCATATAGTATTGGTGAAGTGTATAATGAGCTGGTTCTGATCATTTAACATAGCATCAGTTCATGTAAGTCTCTACAAGGCTCTCTGTATTCATCCTGCTGCTCATTTCTTACAGAACAATAATATTCCATAATATTCATATAACACAACTTATTCAGCCATTCTCAAATTGATGGGCATCTCCTCAGATGGGAAGTGGAAACACTTTCTTGCCACTACCAAAAAGGCTGCCACAAACATTTTTGCTACGGGTCACTTTCCCTTCTTTAAAATCTCTTTGGGAATATAAGCTCCAAGAATGGGCTTCTGTTTTGTACTTCAAGCTCCAGCCCATTGTTTTGTTAATGCAACTTGAATTCCCCCTAATTAAGGCAGCTATGGCATAGAACACTAGATAAACACAAGTAAACACATGCACACAATGTCTGAGTCACTCACATCACTGTACCCTCTAAAGGACCTCTCTCTTGATCTGCCATGCAGCTGAGGACTTGGTCTCTGTGTCCTCTGAAAATCAGTTTCTGATGAGTTTGCCCTTTCACAAAAGAAGGACATAAGAAAAATGACATATTGTCAATAGCTCCATCTTCCAATGAAGGATCCAGACACCTTTAAACATGTTTCATAATTTTTTTTACCTATTCTCCTCTCCCGTCTCCATAAGCAGTATCAGTTTTCCTGACAAGCACACAGGCTTACAAGGCTCAAAACATTTGTAGTTTAATTAGAGAATAAATGAATGAAATGCATTTCTTAAGTGCATACTTTGTGCCAAGAACTATGATTACACCTAGATGTAGATAGAGTAGATAGACAAGTAGATAGTCTGTTCTAATAGATTTTTAGTGGATTCTTTAAGTTTACCATCATATCAGTATCAAAGAGTGATAATTTGATTTCCACATTAACTACTCTAATTCCTTTAATCACTTATTCTTCTCTTCTTGATAAAGTTAACATTTATAATACAATATTGAATAACAATGGTGATAGTGGGTAACTTTGTTTCACTATTGCTCATATTGGGAATGGTTCTAGTTTATCCCCATTACATATGTTATTTGCTGAAGGTTTTAAATAGATGCTCCTGATAATTCTTAAGAAAAGTCCACTTATTTCTATACTCTCTAGAGTTTTTAATAGGAATGGGTATTGGATTTAGTCAAATGCTTTTTCTGCATTTATTGAGTTTTTTGATTGATATTTTTATTATTTTGGTTATTCATATAGTCAATTATGATCATATTTTTTCCTAGTATTGAATCAATCCTGCATTCCTGATGTAAATCCTATCTGCAATAATTTCCTGATGATAATTTGCTAAATTCACTTTCCTCATATTTCATTTAAGATTTTTGCATCAATATTCATTCATTAGTCAATTAGAAATTGGTCTAGAATTTTCTTTCTCTATTTTAACCCTACCAAGTTTAGGTATCGGCACCGCATCTATATTATAAAAGGAATTTGGTAGGACTCATTCTTTCCCTGTCTTTCCAAAGAGTTTCCCAATTATTGGTATTAATTGTTCTTTAAAAATTTGGCAGAATTCACATGAAAATCCATCTGACCCTGGAGATTTTTTTCTTAGGGATTTGATTAATAGCTTATTCAATTTATTTCCCTTAAATGGTTCTATTTAAGTAATTTATTTCTTCCTCTCTTAATCTGGGCATTTCATATTTTTGTAAGTTTTTATCGATTTCACTTAGATTATCGGATTTATTGGCATACACTTAGGCATAATGGCTCCTAATCATTGTGTTAATTTTCTCTTCATTGGTAAAAAATTCACCCTTTTCATTTTTGATACTCACAATTTGAATTTCTTCTTTTCTTTTTCTAATCAAATTAACTAAAAGTTTATCTATATTTTTTATAGAACCAACTCTGAGTTGTGTTTATTAGTTCAATAGTGTCCTTACTTTCAGTTTTATTAACCTTCCTTTTTTTCAATTCCAAATTTGAAATTAAATTGGGATTTTTAATTTTTCTTTTTCTAGCTTTTTTAGTTGCATGCCTAATTTATTGATCTTCTCTTTCTCTATTTTCCTCAAGTAAGCATCTAGAGACATAAAACTTCCTCTAAGACCTGTTTTGGCTGCATACCATGAATTTTGGTATATTGTCTCATTCTCTTGGATGAAATTATCAATTGTGTCTATGATTTATTGTTTCACCCAATCATTATTTATATTTCAATTAATTTTTGGGATAATTTTCCAAGGCCTGTTATTACATGTAGTTTTTATTGCATCATGATCCGAAAAAGATGCATTTATTATTTCTGCCTTTCTGTATTTGATTTTGATGTTTTTGATGTTAATTGATGTTATTGATGTTAATGCGTGATCAATTTTTGTTTAGGTCCCATGTGTCACCAAAAACAAGTATATTTCTGTTTCCAGTCAATTTTCTCCAAATGTCTATCATATCTAACTTTTCTAACATTCTATTTACCTCCCTAACTTTTTATTTGTTTTGTGGTTCAATTTATCTAGCTCTGAGAGAGCAAGGTTAAGATTCACCCATTACTATGGTATTGCTGTCTAATTATTCTTGCAGCTCTGTTAACTTCTCCACTAAGAATTTGGATGCTATACCACTTGATGCATATATGTTTAGTATCAATATTATTTCATTACCTATGATAAGCATCTCTTGTAATTAGATCTATTTTTGCTTTTGTTTTATCTGAGATCAGGTTTGCTACCCTTGCCTTTTTTTTTTTTTTTTACTTTAGTTGAAACATAATAGATTCTGCTCTAGCTTTTTACCTTTAGTCTATATGTATCACTCTTCTTTAAATGTGTTTCATATAAACAACATATTGTAAGATTTTGGCATTGCTTCTGTTTTATGGTAGAATTAATCTCATTCACATTTATGGATAAAATTACTAAGTCTTTATCTCCTGCCATTTTCCCTGTTATGCTTTCTCTTTCTTTTCCCTTTTTCCTTCCTCCCAAGTATTTTACTTCAAATCACAACTTCCCTTACACACCCCTCCCCTTTTACAGCACCCCTCTCAAGATATTATCAAGGAAAACTGTAATGATGTTATAGAACCAGAGTGTAAACTAGAAATTGAAAGATTCACCAATCACCTCCCAAAAGAGATCCTAAGAGGAACATTTCCAGGAATAATTAAATTTCCAGGAATAATTAAATAGTTAAATTCTGGAGCTCCCTAGTCAAGGAGAAAATATTTCAAGCATCCTGAAAGATCAGTTAAAGTATAGTGGAGCCACAGTTATGGTAACACAAGGTTTAACACCTTCTACATTAAATGATCTAAAGGAATATGATATTACATAGAGCAATTGAATAGTATTACAACCATGAATCACCTACCCAGCAAAATGAGTATAATTTGTCAGGGGAAATGTTGGTGATTCAAGGAAATAGAAGATTTTCAAAGAAAATGCCAGAGTTGAATACAAAATTTGATTTTGAAGTACAAGACTCAGGAGAACCATAAAGAGGTAATCAGGAAAGAGATATCATAGGGGACTTAATAAGATTTATCAATTTGCATACCTATATGGGAGGATGATAATTGTAATTCATTAGAAATTTCTCATTATTATGGCAGTTCGAGGAACATATATAAACAGAAAGTACAGAGATTTGAGTTGAATTGAAAAAGAAACTATATAAAAAAGGAAATGAAAATGTGAGAAAAGAATGTATTAGAAGAATGGGAAAGAGGTAAGAAAAAGCTTTTACAAAGGTGGGGAAGAGAAGAATCAAAAGGAAAAGAGTGAATGTTATTTTCCTGAGAAAT